>NW_015552558.1:710298-714337 GCF_001515605.1 Sinocyclocheilus anshuiensis
AGTCCAGGGGCGCAAGCCGGCTGCTAGACATGCGACGGTGGAAGTGTCAGTAGGAAGCGAGGGCGTGGAGGAATGCCCCGCCCACTGCACCACCGCTAGGGGTGAGTCGAGGCTGCGCTCAGAGGATTTTAACATATATGCAGATGTGCCCCCTCTTCTCCTGCCTTCGTCTGAACTCTCTTGCCTGCCCTGAATTATCTGTCTGCCCTGAATCATCTGTCTGTCCTGAAACGACCACGGAGGTCGTAACTGAACTGTCTGTTTATATTGAACTGTCCGTCTGCCTGGAATTATCTGTCTGCCCTGAACTGTATGCTATACTATACTATAGCGACCACGGAGGTCATTCCCCTGTCGCTGGTGCTCACGGTGCTGGAAGTGGCCTTTTGGTGTGTGTGGGCAGCACACACCATCCCTAAGCCCCCTGAGCATCCTGAACTCAAGCCCCCTGAGCATCCTGAACTCCCGCCCAGCCTCCATCTCCCACCACCTCTGTACCAGTCCTCACCATCGCCACCGCTGGCTCTGTCGGGCTCCTCCTTCCCTCCAGCTCCACCTTGGTCCTCTGTCGCTCCGGCTCCACCGCGGCCTTCCGGATCCCTGCCTCTGCCTCGGTCACCAGAGCCATCTGCTCCACCTTGGCCCTCCGGATCCTCCCCGTTGCCCTTGCTCATCGGCTCTCCATCTCCGCCTCGGGCTCCACCACCACCTTCTCCGCCGCCATCGGTTGGCCCCCTGAAACCATTAGCTCTTCCTCCACCATGGCTCCTCCCTCTGTCGGCTCCACCGTGGGCCACCATCATGGCTGTGGCCTGGGTCCCGCCTGGCTCCTCCAAGTCCCTCCTGTCTCCTCCCTGGCTTCTTCCTCCATCTGATCCGCCCTGGTCCCTTCTGCCTCCAAAATGGCTCCTTCCTCCATCTGATCTGCCCTGGTCCCTACTGTCCCTACTGGCTCCTCCCTCTGTCATCTCCACCCTGGACTCTGTTCGTCGTCCTCCTCCCCGGTGTCCGTCCTCCGGCCGAACCTCCTGTATTGTCTGCCTGCCTTGCTGCCAGCCCTTTGCCATCCCGTCACCATCCCATAGCCACTCCTTTGTCCTCCTCCTAAATCCCCCTCCGTCCCTCCCTTTGTTGTTTCTGCGGCGCGAGGTCACGCCTTCCGGGAGGGGGGCGAACTGTCACACCCCTGGACTGTTTGTTGTGCTTTCTTTCCCAATGTGCTCTGTGTGACACTCTCTGGGTCAGCCTGCGACAGTAGCCATGCCCCAAACTTTAACTATTGGCTGGGCGGAGATATGCAAATACATAAGTTGAGAGGCAGGTAGTACATCATTGCATTCAGACAGAACATTTTATTTTGTTTTACTTCCACGGAAGATATATTCATAGATTTTTTATATTTAGACGACTTTAATTGATTGATATCAGGATGTGAATAGACTCTTAACTAGTATAACAACATTTTTTCTGGAAAATTTGCCATAGCAAATCTACTGGCATCTACTGGTTTTAGAAAGCTTCAACCAAGTGAAGTCAGTGGTAGATGTTGATTGACTCTTGTTGACATCACAGATTATTTTTGTTAAATATTAACATTCATAACTGGCATGTAGGTTAACATTATTTTTCCTTGCATCAGAATAGGACTATTTAACTACTGCAGTCTTCTGAGATATTTTTGGAAACTCTTTTCACCACTAAATGAGACTTAAATACATCAGTTAGGCCATGAGTATTTGGTATATATTTCAGACAGTAGAATTGCCCTGGCATGCATAGAAAACAGAGTGAGTCTATTTGTAATGGTAAAATCATACTTAAAGCACAGGCCACTGAGCATGACAGCCGATAGAGCTGGGCCATATGTCAGTCAAAGAAGGGGCTGCTGGGAAATTTAAAAACGATTAAGGAATGTTTGGTCAAAATGGCATGCCATGATGTGTGGCTTTCTTTCATGTCCAGTGAACATTATTCCACGAGCTCTCATTGTAATGCTACCCACAGGGCATGTCTAATGCAGCGCCCAACGCAGGTTAGAGACATTTTCGCTCCGTTTTATGAGCGGTGTGTGTGTGTGTGATAGGAGAATGTCTTGCATTTTTCACAGTTAGCTCCCATTTGTGTTCACGTCTGTTTATGTGTTGTCCGACAGAAGTGAACTGTGGGTAAAGAAGAATTGGTTGCATTACAGTTGTCTTTTATTGTTTTCCTTCTAATCAAGACAAAATAAATGGCACGTTTATTAGAATTTTCAGGAGGAGTTTTGGATTTGTGACCCTAAAGCCACTTATGTATAAATCATGCAAACATGGCTGCACGTAAGAAGATGTACATATTTAATAATAAACCTTTTAATTAAAACTAGAAGAAGAAAAAAAATATGTTGACTTGATCAAGCCTGGCCAAAGACATTCATTTTGTCAATCAGTTTGAAGCAGTTGTTTTAGTTTGAAGTGGTTCAAGAAACTCAATAACTGTTCTGAGCATTTTCTAAGGCATTTCTTGGTAGTTACTTGGGTGATCTGTGTTGCTATGTGGTTGCTAGGCTGTTCTCGGTAGTTAGGGTGTTGCTGTGTGGATTCTAAGGTGTTCTGGGTGGTTGCTAGGATATCCCTAGGTGGTTAGTATGCAGTTACTATAGTGTTCAGGTGATTTATAGAATGTTGCAAGATGGTAGCAAGGGTGTTCTTTGTTACTATGTGGTTGCTGGGGTATTCTCTCTAGTTAAGGTGTAGCTAAATAGATGCTAGAGTGTTCTGTGCTGCTATGTGGTTGCTAGGGTGTTCTCGATAGTATGTTGCTAAGCAGATGCTAGGGTGTTCTATGTTGCTATGTGGTTGATTGGGTGTTCTTGGTAGTTAGGGTGTTCTGGGTGGTTGCTAGGATGCTGCTAGGTGGTTAGTATGCAGTTACTATAATGTTCAGGTGGTTTCTAGAATGTTGCAAGATGGTAGCAAGGGTGTTCTATGTTGCTATGTGGTTGCTGCAGGGGTGTTCTTGGTAGTTAGGGTGTTGCTAAGCGGATGCTAGGGTGTTCCAGGTGGTTGGCTGAATATTGTTAGGTGGTTGGTATGTGGATACTATCGTGTTCTGGGTAGTTGCTAGAATGTTGCAAGATGGTACTAAGGGTGTTCTGTGTTTCTGTTAGTAGGTTGCTAGAGTGTTCTCTGGGGTTGTTAGGTTGTTGCTATGCTGATGATAGAGTGTTCTGCTTGGTTGCTAGGTGGTTAGTCGTTAGCAGTTACTATGGTGTTCAGGTAGTTTATAGAAAGTTGCTAGATAGCAAGGGTGTTCTGTTATTGTTCTGTGGTTATTAGAGTGTCACTATGTGGATGCAAGGATGTTCTGGGTGGTTGGTATGTGGTTATTATGGTTTTCTGGTTGTTTGCTGGAATGTCGCAAGATGGTTCCCAGGGCCCTCTTTGTTATTGTTTGAAGGTTGTTATGTGGTAGTTCAGTAGCTCAGTAGTTGTTAGGGTGATGCTAGGGTGTTCTGGGTGGTTGCTAGGTTGTTGCCAAGTGGTTGTTATGTGCTTACTATGGTGTCCTGGTTACTTAATAGGATGTTGCAAGAGGGTTGCTTGGGTGTTCTCTGTTGTGGTCACAAGGTTGCTAATGTATTCCCAGTAGTTGTTTTGCCATTGCTATGTGGATGATATGGGTGTTCTAGGTAGTTACTAAGGTGTTGCTATGCTATTACTAGGGTGTTATGGGTGGTTTCTATAGTGTTGCTATGTGGTTGCTAGGAGGTGGCTAGGGTGGTGTTTTGGGGTGTTCTAGTGTGCTGCTATGCAGTTGCTAGGGTGTTCTGGGTGATTGTTAGGAGATTGCAGGTAGATGCAATAGGTGCAAAATCCTGCTCAACGTTATTGTACATTAAACAGCAAGTCTGTTCTGATTGGCTGTGATTGCAAAATATTTTCATCATGGTGTTCATTATGATATTTTTCACATATGGTGTCACATAATAAAAGGACATGGGACTGTATATGAGATCTGTTTGACAAATCCAACACATGCAGTTTATGGAGTGTGTGTG
>NW_015552558.1:714542-726898 GCF_001515605.1 Sinocyclocheilus anshuiensis
CTTTCATTATGGCTTTGCCTCCATCACTCTTTGACAGAGAGAGATAGCAGAGAGGGGAGACGGGAGGGGGACAATTTTGGATGACCTTGACTGCAACATGTGACAGTGTGAGATGCGTGCGTGTTCACACACACACACACATACACACACAATGTGTTTGTTCAGATAATTATTAACTCAATAAATGCTAGCCTAATTAATAATAAATTTCAACATTTGATTTTAAAGGCATTTTTGGTAGTTTTGAATCGCCACATGAAGTCCAATGTGAATCCTTAAGCAAATCCAGTTAAGAACCACTGTTTCTAATCAATGTATGTGTGTGTGTGTGTGTGTGTGAGAGAGAGGTTGTCATCTCAGAGTCGCGTGTGCCCTAAGCAGTGAATGTGTGTTGTGGTGAGGTAGTGCTCACTAATTAGATGATCGCTATCCTCAGTGCCATAATCATGTGCATCTGGGTCCAGCAATTACTTAATATGATATATTAACATATTCCTAGCAGGCGCGTCAGAGGAGGCCGCTCGTAGGAGACAAATTATCCAAATTAATTTCTAATTTAAAATCCTCTGCCTTTTATTATAAGCTGTGGGCGCCCCTCCATATAAAAAATGAAAGAAGAGAGAGAGTGAAGGATATTCGGGGAGGTTTTAATGATCTGGGCTGGTCTCTGCCCACAAACCAAATGAATAAACAGGAGGAAGAACAAGAGGAAGATAAAGACACAGAACTGCGCATGGATGGATGGATGAGCGGTTTGGAGCTGTTCACTGGTGTGTAAAAACCAAATGACAGGGAATGAATCATATGTTCAGAAACAGACAGGCAAATATTCACCAATTAGGGCTGAGAAAAGTGCACAGAATATTATGTGTTCTGCTTAATTTTCGCCAAAGGTTAAAAAACCCAACGACTCTGCTATAAGTCAATCTGAGAGGAAGTTTCAGTTAAAAAATGACTTTCACAAGAGCCAAAGGGTATCAGACTGCTTTTATTATAACACAGAAAAAGAAGTGGCTTGCTAAGAGAAGACAGGGTGATATCTTTAAAACTGATTCATAGGCTGTAGAAATAGATAGATAGATAGATGGATGGATGGATGGATAGATAGATAGATAGATAGATAGATAGATAGATAGATTACACCTACAAAGCTAAACCCAACATGGAAAAAATCAAACAAAATGAAAGGTATGAGAGTTATTATCTCCCTGGTGATCGCAAGAGTTCAGGAATGTGTGTAGAATTTGTGTATGAACATTGCGCGCGAGTGTGTGTGTAGCGTGTATAGAGCAGTAATTAACAGTAAATGGTGTTGTGTAGCCTAGATGAGACCTGCTTGTTAGTGTGGATAGCTGGAGGTACAGAGTCCTAATGAGATATAAACTGTAATGAGAAGCATAACTGCCATGGCAATGAAACATACATTATGTGTTTAATGAGAATGGGTCAACATGCCCAGTCCAATATAGCAGAGAACTGCCTAAAACAAGTTAGAGCATTCAGCAGCTGATATGAATAAATAACTGTGCATACACTCTAAAAAATGCTGGGTTGTTTCAACCAAATGTTGGGTCAAATATGGACTAACCCAACTGTTGGGTTAAATTTTGGTTACATTTTTAAATTAACTTTTTAACCCAACAGTTGGGTTAGTCCATATTTGACCCAAAATTGGGTTGAAACAACCCAGCATTTTTTAGAGTGTACAGTACAGTACCGTACAGTAGATCACATCTACAACTGAGCTCCAGAAAAACATTTCATCCTTTGTGAACTTTCAGTTGGACATATATTTATGCATGCAATTTAAGTGAGCATTTTTGTATAGAATATCCATGTTATGAAAGTGACACATAATTGAGCTGCTGTTGTATTCAGTGTCATATTAGTTTCAGGGGTCACTGAGTGTATGATGATAACCATCTTCATTTATCTCAGACAGAATGGACAGATGACAAGATGGATAAAACAGATATAAAAGTGTGATTTACTAGGAGATAAAGCCTTGAGATGATTAGGATAAATGCATAGATAGATACAGTAGATAGATTATTGTTTATTTATTATTTTATTTATTTATTTTTCCCACAACGCTCACCAATTAAATATTAAATATTTTGCAACATTATAAATGTTCACTGTATGGTTATATATTTTTAATCAGTTTAATTTTCTTGCTGAATAAAAATATAAATGTTAGTAACACTAAGGTTACATTTGTTAATCAACTACATTAGTTCAAATTAAATAACAACGAAAAATACTTCTAAAACATTTATTAATCTTATGAAATGTTAATTTCAACATTTACTAATTCATTATTATGTCATAATTAGTGCTGTCAAATGATTCATTGTGATTAATCACATCCAAAATAAATGTTTTTGTTTACATAATATATGTGTAATGATGTATATATAAACACACACACATACAATATATATTTTGAAAATATTTGCATGGATTTACATGTTTATATTTATATGATTTATGTTATATATAAATTAATTTAATATATAAACAAAACATATTTTTCTTAATTATATACATGCATGTGTGTGTATTTATATATACATAATAAATATACACAGTACACACCTATATTATGTAAACAAAAACTTTTATTTTGGATGTGATTAATCGTTTGACAGCACTAGTCATAATACAACATTTATATTGTTAAAATCAAAAGTTTATGTTAATATTAATATGTTAATATTTCAAAATTATTTAATGGACCTGAGCTAACATGAATTAACATTAAACTGATGCATTCTTTTAAACTAATAAAAGTTTAATATAAGTTATTATAATACAATAAAAGTTAAATACATGTAAATGTATTTAATGGTGTCAAGTTATCATTTCAGAAATAAAAGTGTTACTTTATTTCAGTTATTTCACCAAAGGAAGAGAGAGTAAAAATTAATTAAAAGTCAGATTAAATAATGAGTTAGGAAAGAGATGTTAAAAATAGTTGCATTTGATATTTGTTTTTGTTCATTCAACCCAGTGGCCATGGAAGGTCAAAGCAAGTGTGTGGCATTGTGGGTGTACCATATACCGTACCGTATTCTGTGATATACTGCACATTTTTGCCAAATGTAGTAGGCAATCTGGGTATTTGATATACAGAAAATTTACATACATACTATATATGAACAAATCCACTGTCTGTGAAGCTGACTTAATAGCTGTATATGTAAAAGCTTTAAAGGGGTCATATGATGCGATTTCAATTTTCCCTTTCTCTTTGGAGTGTTACAAGCTCTTGGTGCATAAAGAAGATCTGTAAAGTTGCAAAGACTAAACACATTTCATTACACCAAATACACAAAATAATGTTCTTTTTAGCAGCATCATATGACCCCTTTAAAGAAACTAAGAAAGAAACAAGGTTTTAAACTACATGCGGTAGAAAAGAGAGGATCCCAAAAATATATATGGATCCTGTGATAAAAAAATAAATAGACTGCATTTGATATTTGAGCTAGCCAGTGGCTTTCACCCCGTGACACACCAGTGATATGGTATTCATCAGACTCTGAGCTCATATCTCACCAAAGGAAGAGAGAGACACAGAGAGAGAGACGGCATGCGTGTGACTGTCAGGCACAGTCATACAGGTATATTGTGATATGATTTAATGTGATAATAACCTCCACTTTGCCAGACAGATGATGTTTCCTGACGCTGGCCGAGACTTAATGAATGATACATTAGTAAACACTGCCGAAAACGTTATTAGAGCGGAAGTCGGCGCGGCTCAGTACAGCAGGGGTGAGCCACTGAAAACGATGAGTACACAAATGTGTCTTCCGTGGCCCTCATCTGTTTTGTCGGTCTCCTCCACTGAGCAGCATTGAATAAAATATGAAAGCAGAATAGAGAAAGAGAGAGACAGAGAGAGAAATTTTCACACCGTATTTAAAGTGGCTTTACACGGCTGAGGAGAAAGCTGCAGGAATCAGGAATCGCACACACACGCTAAACAAACAAAGAACTGCTGCTTTTTACCAAATTTTTTTTTTTTTTTCATTTTTTTCAAATTTTGTTTACAGAATTTGGTGTGCATTATTCCAAAGAACATTATTTATTTATTTACTTATTTTAATTATCCTTTTATCCTTAAAAAAAATTAGCAGTATCCTTTATTCATTAGTAGGGTTGGGTATCATTTGAATTTTATCGATTCCGATTCCGATTCTGCTTATCGATTCCGATTCTTTTCGATTCCCAGTTTCGATTCCAATGTGATTAAATAATGATATCAAACATTTAGACATGCATGTAAGGTCAAAAAACACTTTAATTGTCTTATAATATGCATTTATTTTTACCTTATTTGCTCAACGATTCCCAAACAATTCGCTCAACGATTCATTTTTCCAAACCCCTCCTTTTGCATGACGCTAATCTGCAGTGATTGGTCTGATTGGTTGATTTCATTTCCATTTCATCCTGCCTGTAATGCCTGATAAAGCAGCGTTTGTGAGCGCAGTGCTGCTTTGTGTACAGTGTTACCGGGAAAACCGCTATTTTTACCGCTCCTAAAGCGACATCTAGTGGCAAAGAATGAATTTGCATTTTCATTCAGACCAACACGAAAATTGACTGATGGTTTTATGCAACAAACACACAGAGCCGTAAATGTGAACCGGTGTACATATAACCCATGCAGGAAGCCCCGCCACACATAATGTAAGTCTGTGGGAAACACTGCAGCAGTCTTCAGTAAAATGACGGGGACACAACACAAGGTTGGGGCTATACTGATGTGGCATTGCTGTAAAAATGAACTTTAACTAGGGTTGGGTATCGTTTGAATTTTATCGATTCCGATTCCGATTCCGATTCTGCTTATCAATTGGAACCTAGTTTCGATTCCAATAAGATAAAAAATCCAATATAAAAAAAATTAAGTCAAACATTTGTTCTGTCTTTACAAAGCATTCTGTTGCAGCTGAATAACACGAGCAAAAATCAGCAGCCTACAGAACACTGCAAGAGGAATTTTGCCTATGCTTTAAAAAAAAAAATACCACAGCAAAAACAACTAGATTAATATAAATTTCAAATATTAAAGTGTTAAAGACAAGTAAACAGTCAGTAATAAGATAGGAACAAACAAATCAATTAGCAACATCATAAATAAATACAACTGAACAAAATTTCAGGTACAGAAACTGTCATTAAAAGTTTAAAAACACTGCATAGTTATCAGACTCTGTTCCATGTTTTGTCTGTGTCTTGCTCCCCAGGTGTTCCTTTCCCATGTTTAATTTGTCCCAGGTGTTCCCCATGATGGTTCATTGATCCCAGGTGTGTCTCATCATCCCCTCCTCCTGTGTGTATTTAAAGTGTTCCCAGTCCCTAGTTCTCTGTCCGCTGTTGAACGTCTTCCTGTGAACGTCTTCCTGTGTTCGTCTCCCTTGGTTCATGCAAATAAAGTCCTGTCAACATATTCTCCAGTGTCTCCTCGTCCCTCGTGTGTGTGCAAAGTGACAATAGTTTTCTTTTCATAAATAAAATATAGATTAATCAATTAAAGTTATTAAATATATTGAGTCAAGATCAGTGAATGATTTTCTTTTGTTCTTTGATTAACATTCATGACAGGCAGTGCGTTTATTAGGCTGATGTCTCTTTAACACTGAACGCACGCAGATCTAAAAATACTGTACATGTGTGTTTTCTTTCTCATCTGTTTACGTTCACGTGTGTGTTTTCTTTCTCATCTGTTTACATTCACGTAAGACAAAAACGGCTGTGTTAATGATGATATACTGACGTAGTTTTCTGCATATTGGTCGATAAATATGAAAGAAGTCTGTTTTGGCCTGGAACAACCTTTTCTACAGTGGAAATACACGGAACGGTTCGAGAACGGACACAAACCGGGAACCCGTACCGTGACCCCTGTTCTCTGTGCTCGCGCTTGCGCTTCGTGTGCGCTGCACGCAAACAGGGCGCAAGTTCTTTCCGTTCCTGCACTTTAATCGCATGAACTTAAATATGTTTTAATCACATTAAAATGCCAACGCAGGAATCGTTAAGCAGAATCGAAATGCACGCGTCTTATCGAATACCCGGTTCTTGGAAATTTGGAACCGGTTTTCGATACCCAACCCTATTCATTAGACTTCTTACCGGTTTTACCAAGTACTTACTCCAAATAAAATTAAGACTTTCTAAAATAGTTAATGCAGAAATTGAATGTTAATTAACAAAGGCTATATCGAGAATAGCAAATAAATACTTGCAAATATCCACTTTTCACCATCCGGTCAAAATGTAGCATTGTGCTACAGAAGTAAAATGGAGTGGTAAAATGTGCATGGTGTTTAATGCTAACTCTATGGGCAGCATTTGTGACAAGTTGTTAATAACATCAGAATATAATTTCCGCTAACACAAAATTGCATTATCAGGAAAGTGCACATACAGTGAAAGTTTATGCTAGTACCAAATTGTTATACGATATCCTTTCATTAAGGGCATGTTTACGCTTGGTATGTTTGGTTTGGTTTGATTAAAATGAACTAAATGGAAAGATTGCTCTGTTAAACCAAACATTTAAATGCTGTCATTAATTACTCACCGTCATGTCATCCGAAACCTTCGTTCATCTTCGGAACACAAATTAAGATATTTTAACGAAATCTGAAAGCTTTCTGACCCTCCATAGAGAGCAATGTAACTGAAATATTCCCGGGCCCAGAAACGTAGTAAGAACATTGATAAAATATTCCATGTGGCTTCAGTGGTTCAACCGCAATTTTACGAAGCTACGAGAATAATTTTTGTGCACAAAGAAAACTAAAATAACGACTTTATTCTTCTCTTCTGCGTCACCTGCCTCATTATCGAGAGTACCACAACACATGCATTTATTATTCTCGTAACTTCATAAAAATACAGATGTATGACTGATGTCACATGGACTATTTTAACAATATCCTTACTATGTTTATGGGTCTGGGAACATTTCAGTTACATTCCTCTCTATGGAAGGTCAGAAAGCTCTCGGATTTCATCAAAAATATCTTAATTTGTGACACAAGCGTGAGTAATTGACAGAATTGTAATTTTTGGGTGAACTGTTCCTTTAAGTGCAGTTCCTTTGAATAATTTTGAAGGATGTCATCCGAACCTTGGTACGAATCAAACAAACATTTCCGTGCAAACTCTGGTACGGTTTGACTGAAATATGAATGCAACGTTGACCAAAGACATGTAAACAATCCAAAGGTAGGTTCAGTAATTGTGTGATAAGTGAAGTAAAAATTGTGTGAATGCTAAGCGGACTAGGAATAAATGCATCAGTTTCTCTTTTGGTCCGAACCAAAAGAACCAAGACAACCTAACTAAATCAGGTCAATAAATGTAAACGTATAATTACCTTTTTTTTTTTTTCTTTTTTTTTTTTAAAGTTGAAATTATTTTGCTGACCATAGAGTTTGTTATTTTTTAACCCCAAGTAGTCCTTTAAAAGTGTTTATGTCTCAGTAAAGTACACAAGCATTTTGGACAACAACATCTCAATTTTCCATCAAGTAAGCAAGAAGTCCTTTTAAATTAGTTTGTGTGATGTCTCTCTGGCATTATGTATATGGGAAATTGCACACACATTGCATCACAAATAGCTACAAAGTCAGCAAGCTGAGAGTATCAGGTCAGCTGTAGTGAAAGCTATTACATCCCAACCAGGACAAAATGAGGTGAGTGAGGATGTGCTCACCTTCATCTGAGAGAAAGAAAGAGGCAGAGCTTTTTTTGCTGGTGAGGAGCAAAAGGCCACATGATAGCTTCTATATTAAGTTGGGACAAAGAGTACAACAAGGGCAAAGAGGAGATCCAGAAACAGAGTAGCGCAAAATAACTGCCGCTGTGAACCACTGAATGCATTAACTCCACATTAAACATACAGCGGCAAAATACTACAGCGTTACACAGAAACATGTATTTCTGACCCTGCACATATATATGCTGACATCATCAAAGGGTGGGGTGTGATTGGCTCACAGAAACGTCTGTTTATATTTTAGTGGATAAGCCCCTCCCATTAAAGCAGCTGTTAACCATGTTTTCAGATGACAGATACCACTGAAATTGGTGTGGTGATAATTTATTTTGCTGAGGTGATCAGGACTAATAATAAGTGACAGTCTCTGTTAACAGAAACTAAATCATGCCTTGTTTTACTCAAGGGGAAAAAAGCAACAGCTTTACTAGGTATCATAACTCGGCATGCAAGAGCTGGAAGTAAAATAGTAAAATCTCAGTAGGGTTCCGGAAGTAAATGCAACTCAAAAGCAGTTTCTGAAGCGTGCTGCAAACTGCTACAGCAAGCACTAGTCATGTATTTGAATGTTGAGTAGCGAGCTCATTTGCTACAGATACAGTAGAGAACCTATCAGCTGTGCCGTGTAACAATGATGTAATTATGTCAGATTGAGTTAGACCTATCGGACTGCGCCACCTAGAGTTTCATGCCAGAACTCTGTATTTTAATGAAATTTCTGCTGAAACTCAATGTCAAATATTTGTAATTACACATTTTTAATGACAAAGTTGTAATTTAATACATTTAAAATATATTAAGTGAATATATTAACTAAATAAAATATTGAATAACACACTACAGTTAAAATTATACTCAAGTTATTTACATTGCTTACGTATCAAATTAGGTGTACTTCTTTAATGCAAAAAGGTTATTAAAACATAATGATTTAAAATATACTTTAAAGTAAAACTTGTAATTTGTACATACAGAAACAGTTTGCCCAAAAATAAAACATAAATAAAATAAAATGCTGAAATTGTACTCACCCTCCGACCATCCAAGATGTGACGGCACCCATTCACAGTTGAGAATCCATTGGTGAGCAAATGATGCAATGCTAAATTTATCCAAATCAGTTCTGAAACAAGCTCAAAAAACAAACTGCATCTTGGATGGCCTGAAGGTGAGTAAGAGGGTAAATTTTAATTTTCGGGGTGAACTATTAAAAGTGTGTTAAGAAACAGTAATGAAAGTGTTTTTTTGTGTGTTTTTTTTTACCTATTGTTATATTTTGGAAATTGTAGGAACTATTGGAACTATTGAGCCAATTCACTCAAATTAAACTAGGCTTTAAAACAGCATTCGCAGCACAGCAAGACTAAAAAAAATGACGTTTAGTCATTTCACTACTCATTTGAGAAAGTAGTATGCTAATTTGATAGATTCACTATTTTGAAAACAGATACCTTTAGTTAGTTACTTCTCAGCACACAATTACAAAATCTTTCATAGTGTTATTATCCCATTCCTTTATATCCATCTTTTCTGACCGCTCTCACTCAGGTTAGAATAAAGAGCAAGCCATCTAATTTTTCGAGATAGATGTAGCATTTTGCCTGGGATCAAAGGGACATTATGTCCTTAATAGCGAGTGCATTCCATTTGCTATTTGATGTGTATGGGTGCAGCGCAGGCCTGTCATTCTGTGGCAGAATGAGCCCGGGCTAAAGAGATAATATTTCAATAACACAGTGGCCTGATCATAAAGTAACTCAATGGAAATGTGTAAGAGCCTCAGGCTACTCAGCAGGACAGTCAGCAGTCAAATCATTTCACTTCCCTGTCTCAGTCTCTCTCTCCATCCTGCTATCTATCCATTTCTCTCTTTTCACATTTTCTCTCTAACCCCCCATTCTCTTGCTTTTATTTCTGATCATCTCTCTTCCATGCTCACATACGCTCACATATATATTCACATGTATTCCATGCAACAAAAAAAAAGTGTCCATGCATACTCGTGAAAAGATTTAGAGAAAAGAAAACTGGCCTACATTATTGAAAATGAGCCCTACTTATTCATACCTTTGACCAAGATAAAATTGTATTGTCTGAGAGCATAATTAGGCCAGAAACATACTCCTAGACACAAATCCTTAACCAGTGCTGTTTTTGACTACTGTTCGCTTGTTGTGGTCACTAGGGCTGGGTGATATATTGTGCTTATTTTGACAAAAAAAAAAACATACAATTACATTGTGCATTGCAATGATTTGCTTTTATATTTAGTCTTCTTTATTTAGTTTTAGTTCACTTTAAATTGTTCATTCGTGAATTTATTTAAACCATTTGATTTGTTTTATTTGTTTAGGGCAGTGATCCTCAAATCTGGCTCGCGAGATCCACTTTCCTGCAGAGTTTAACTCTAACCCTAATCAAACACACCTGAGTATGCTAATCAGTGTCTTCAGGATCATTAGAAAATCACAGGTAGGTTTGTTTGATTAGGGTTGGAGCTAAACTCTGCAGGAAAATGGATCTCACGAGCCAGATTTGAGGATCACTGGTTTAGGGTGTGTCACTCAGAAATGCAAAAGTCTCCAGGCATCATTTTTCATGTATTAAAATGTTTTAATATAAGAATATTGCTGTTTATTATTGATTTATTTATGCACATTAAGGAAAATGAATATAACAAATATTAACAATTCAACTAGGTTACATTTTATTTTAATGGTAATCATTACAGTGTAATAACTTAATGCTATTACATTGTAATAACACAAGTTAGTACTGAATAATATTATTTAGCAACATGTGCATAGGTTTATGTTTAGAGTTTTGGTTTAGTGTTAGTTGCTTGTAATTATGAATAATAATTACAAGCAACTAACTAATAATTACAAGCAACTTAAAATGCTTAAAAATCTAGTTACAAATCTTTAAAAAAGTTTTTAAAAAAGTTTACATACTAGTTATAATAATAATAATAATAATAATAATAATAATAAGTATTATTATTTAATTATTATAATAATAATAATAATTATTATTATTATTATTATTACTATTATTATAACTAGTATGAACATTTTTTTAAGATTTGTAACTAGTTTTTAAGCATTTGGAATCTTATTGGCTACAGTTGTGCGTGTCTGAAAAAAAAAAACATTAATATTGAGATATCTGAAAAATATCAAAATATTTTTTTTTTGATTGAGTATATAACCCAGTCATACTGATCACAAATGAAAATTCTGTTCAGCTGTCAAATATGTTTAAAAAGGCCATGTTAACCACACACACAAGAAAACAGAGGCTTTACTGAGTGCATAATGACTTACAGCTGACAAACTGCAAAAGAGGGGCTTCCTTTTGTTACTCCTGTCTTAAACATCATCCAGCTCCGTACATATCATCTAGTTACAGCCTTTTTGGTTAATTCTCCTTTATCAGAGCAGCTTAAAGTCAGGGTGTGTCACTTTAAAAGGGGTGAGACATCTAATGAGGCTTTGTGGCAAAGCTGCGGGCACCTATGTTTGGAATCGAACGTGTTTTTGGACAGCTAAGATGATGCCGCTCTAAGCCTTGCCCAGGTAATGCTGCTCTTTAAAGAGCAGATTTGCCTAATGCAACCTGAGCTTGTCATTCAGAATTTCTGCTACAAAGCGCTCGCCTCAAACATAGCTGGAGATTTTTTTTTTTTTTTTTTTCGTGGATGACCGATGAGAGAGTTCAAGCTAATGCATTGGTGCTTACAGACGACAGTAAACTGAACCAGAAAGCGGAAACGGCAGAGATGATGGGTGTGTAACTTCATTCAGAGCTCAGAAGAAATGTGCTGCTAACATTCTGCTGATGTGGACAGTCAGCAGGTACAAATTAGGATGCCTGAGACCAAAAGCTATTGGCATTAAAAACAATGGCATTATTAGCAGGTTCTAGTCCATGTAAACTCTTGTGTAAAAAAAAAGGTGTTCTTAACTGTATTGAATGTGCATTCTGTGTAAAGTACTTCACATATTAATATCTTTAGCAGATTGTATTAATGAAATAAAAGGCCACTTAAGTGTACTGTACACTTTCATTATGTTCCTTAACACATTTAAGTACTTTTAAAAAGTGTACTTTGTAATAATGTCAAATTAAGCTTTACTTCAAAGTACATAATCACGTTTTAATATTATAAACACTTATTTTGATGTGTTTACTAACAGTAAAACACATGTAATGAACTTGATTTTATACAGTAATTTTAACTGTAGTGTGTTATTGGATATTACATTTAATGTTATTATATTTTAAATGTACTAAATTGCAACTTCATGTGTAGTTACAATGACATTGTCACAAGAATTAAATATATGTAATGTCACAAGAAATGACATTAAATATATTTTAGTTTACTGTAAATATCATTACATTCGGCAGGACACTTTAACTACATTTTAAAGAAAATTCTGTAAAAGTTATGAAATTACTACTAATTATTTAAAATGTAATACTTTTTAAATTCATGTCAATTAGCATGCAGTTAATACCCTGAACAGATAATACCCTGGCAGAAAAT
>NW_015552558.1:726950-732762 GCF_001515605.1 Sinocyclocheilus anshuiensis
TTTTTTTTCTGGGACATGGAAAGATAATTTTTAAGTCAGCTTAATGACATCTGTGACAATGTGTCACAAATCAATAGTTCATACAGTGTGACTCAAATATTACATTTGTGCAAAGAAATTTAAGTTAATATTAATTGAAAACACAGGTGTGTAAAAAAATGTATTTCAAAAGTTTAAAGCTATAAACTGTTGCTGCATGCAATTTCATTCTTTGCATATGTTTAGGTGCTAACTTAACATGCCAACCATTTTAAGTAATAACTAAGAGAAAAATGTAGTTTGGCACACAGACAACGACCTCAGTTTAGAGAACTGGAGAGATTGTTTTACTGTTTTTTCTCTTGCTCCCGAACACAACTCTTCCCCACTGTCTCTCTTTTTCACACCATGAGTCCCTGCTGAAGCTTTTATGGCCTGTGCAGCCTCACAGAGCCGCTGGATGAATTGTTTGATAGCCCAGGGCATGACGAAGAGAGAGGGGCTGTAAATAGGATTGAAGTTTAAATGGAATAATATGACCGGGGAAAACGGAGGGATAGAGAGAGAGAGAGAGAGAGAGAAGGCTGAGGATGAAGAGGTAAGAATGAGGTGAGAAGTTCGTGCAGAAACTCTCGTTTACAATGAGTTTAGTTCAGGACAACCGTCCTGGAAAAAATAAATAAATAAATAAATACAATACAAAATAAATAACCATAAAGTCTAGTTTACTCTGGATGCATAAGATGGAAATTAGATCGGATTCATTTGATTTGTATAGTTAAACTGAAAATGTTAACATTAGTTTAGACTGCAGGCATATTGTGAGGTAGTCTCTTGTCCAAAATCCTAAAGGAATGCTAATGGAAATTCTGTCATAAATCAGGAATCCCAATCCTAACATGGAACAAGAATGGTCCTATTAAATGTATTTTCTTTCAGAACTGCAGTTTATCCAGTTGGTTCTTGTTTGATTATATCTTGTCAAGGGTGAGTGGATGTGTATGTGGTTTCACATTATGAACAGTTCTGTCTCATTGATTTGTCTTGCAAAGTGACACCTGCATGCTGAAGATTAATCGACTGGATTGAGCAGACGTCACACCAGCAGCGCTGACTGTCCTTGTCACAGCACTGATGTAAACTGAAAGTCATTGAAACTATAATATACGCTGAAATCTGCATTTACTAGAAAATAAATGACATCTTGATTATTTTAGCTCAAACTGATGAAATATAGTTACAATACACATTTGCAAGGTGTTTATTTGCTGACTGCTAGCCATTATTACAGCACTCTTGCTTGCATGATATTGTTTAAATGGCAGATGCCAACTGTAAAAAAACAAAAACGTTTTCAAGTTGTAAATTAAACAAAGATTATTGGAGCCTGTTTTACAAGAAAATACTATTTCAGTCTTTCTACTTCAAAATTTTATTTTATGTTTTAATCAGTGTGTTACTTGTCATTTCTTTGTAATTATTTGTGAAATTTACTAGCAATTTCTGAGTGAAACCAATTCGTTTTTAGTGTATGTATTAATATAGACACTTTCCTAAACACATTAACAAATTTATTTGAATTTAAATCATACAAATTTAAACTGAAAAACTGTCAAACCTTTTACTGTCAACTCTAATTTTCATAACCGGCACAATTCCATTTCTTAACATTTAAATAATTTATCGGGGAAAAAAAAAGCTGTTTTAAAAAAGAAAAAATTGAAATAAATGTATGTTTAAAATAACTTTTACTAGACAACAAGACAAAGATGCTCCGATCACACAGACTGTGTCCCATATTCCAGTTGCACCCAAATGAACCTCATTACACAGGGCATGTCCTTTGCTTTTTGGCCAATTAAGCTCATTCTTCTGAATAACCTTGTAGGTATGTGCTGGACTGCAGCACATTTTTAACACTACTGATCTGTAGCCCCGTCTTCTCTGCTATTAATAAAGCATTCTGTGGATCTCGTAAGCACCATTAGGGAAGTCCCCAAACATCTCCAACCTCAGATAAACTTCACAGTAAATTAGCCACAATTAGCAAACACGACATCAGCGCTACGGCCCGCTAATGCCATTACAAACCCACCCAATCATAACTTACAGTCTATTGGATCATTTCTCAAATCAATGATCTTAGTAAGTACTTGTAAGAGGGCCCTATTGCCAAATCAGCTGGATACGTCCAATTAAAAAGGAATGGAGGAGAGGGAGGCAGCCCAGCGTTGATTAGCACTTAGCTTCAGGGCACCAGTGTTATTATGCAGAGATTGCAGCTCAGCTAAAGTCAGGTTAAACGGTTTTAATTCACAAAACCTCCCACTGGCTCTCAAAAAGGCTTGAGTGATAACGATCACCATAGGTAGAACAGCCACAAGACATCCAGTGTGTCGGTGTATTCTGGTAATTCACTCAAATGTCTTATGTGTTTCTGCTAGGGTTTATTTATTTATTTGTAATAAGATAAAAAGGGGGTTATTTCAATAGCATCAATCTTTTTAGCAGAGCACAGAGTGGAATATACTTCGAGAGTATACTTGTGATTGTGAACTGAATTTAATGGAGCATTTCTGAACCATTATTTGCATTTTATTTACAATGAAATGAAAATATATTACCATTTTAAATGTTCGTTTTTGGGGCACTTAAGTGGGACTTAAGTATATTTGCAGTTTATCTGTAATTCCAAAATTACTTCTGAAGTGTGCAGTCAAATCTGACAAGCATGATAAACTATGGTAAAGGTCTCAGTTACATACGTAACCCTCGTTCCCTTATGGAGGGAACGGAAACGTTATGTCGTGACAACATAGGGGGTCCATGGAAAGCGCCACAACCTGAACCCCGTCACAACCCTGTAGCACTGCAAATGTTGACAAACAGCCGTGTGTCAGACAAATACTACACGAGGGTTGTAACCTTCCCAATGCCCCAGCACAAATTCACTGACCTTGGCACCCCCAGGGACCAAAGTTGAGTACATCGCTGCTGAAGATAGCCAAGCCGCTGTTCCTACCACAGAAAATCTTTTCTTAAGAGAAGGAATTTCGAACTTCGTGAGAGGTGCTTAACGCCTTTCCTGTTTGTTGTTTACAGCTTGGCAGTAACGATGGGGAAGCGAGCCTTCCGGACAGAGGCGGACAGTAGTGAAGTATTTTACTCTGCTGTAAAAGTACTTTTCAGGTGTCTGTACTTTATCGGAGTGTTTTTCTTTAGAAAACTTTACTTTACAACATTCCAAAGCATAATATTGTACTTTTTACTGCACTACGTTTCATATTAAATATCATTTAATACTTAATTACATTAGAAATCTATTACTTTCTTACTTTTACGCAAGTAAAAGTAATTCAAAGATTTACTTGAGTACAAGAATGTACTACATTTTTAATGTTCTTAAGTATTAAAGGTAAAACAAACAACAACTTTTATTTATGAAATGAAGTGCAGTAAAAAGTATGACATTATGCTTTTGAATGTAGTAAAGTAAAGTTTTCCAAAGAAAAACACTGATAAACTACAGATACCTTTTAAATTTACTTGAGTAAAGTAAAAATACTTCACTACTGTCCGCCTCTGCTTCCGGAGAAGGAAGCCATATGGACACCTAGCCCAGTAAAGGGGCTGACCGGAAACCCGGGCAAGCTAACACCGATACTGGGCCTGGTGTCAAACTGCTCCACCCAGTCTGACTGCCGGGGGTGCTGGAGGATACTCAACCACGGTTTGCCATCCGAGGAACTTACGGGAGGAGGATCTGTTACCCAACACATGGGAAGAAACCGGCTCAACGTGGAGACTGTAAAATCTTGTGAAGGTGTTCGGTGTCACCCAGCCCGCAGCTCTACAGATGTCTGCCAGAGAGGTGCCGTGTGGAGTGAGTCCTCAACCCCAGGGGGCACAGCTCGCCTTGCGATTGGTAGGCCAAGGCAATGGCATCCACTATCCAGTGGGCCAACCTCTGCTTGGAGTCAGCCTTCCCTTTCTGCTGACCTCCGTAGCAGACAAAGAGCTGCTCAGAGCTTCTGAAGCTCCGGGTGCAGTCCACATATATGCGCAACACTCTTGTGGGACACAGCAATGCCAAGGCTAGATCTGCCTTCTCTGAGGGCAGTGCTTGCAGGTTCACCACCTGATCGCAAAAGGGCATGGTGAGAACCTTGGGCACGTATCCAGGCCAGGGACACAGGACAACATGAGAGTAGGCCGGCCCAAACACAATGCACTCTCCGCTCACCGAAAATGCTTGGAGGTCCCTGACCCTCTTGATGGAAGTGAGCGCGGTCAGGAGCTCTGTCTTAGCAGACAGGAACTTAAGCTCACCTGAGTCCAGCGGCTCAGAGGGATCCCTCTGAAGGCCAGCCAGGACAGTAGAGAGATCGCAGGAGGGCACCAGGGGTGGCCTAGTAGGATTCAACCTTCTGGCACCCCTTAGGAACCTGACAATGAGATTGTGCTTTCCCAGGGACCGGCCATTGCATCGTGATGTGCTGCGATAGCAGCCACATACACTTTCAAGGTGGCGGGTGACAGCCTACGCTCCAACCTTTCTTGCAGGAAAGAAATCACTACTCCAATCGTGCATCTTCGGGGGTCTTCTCGGCGGGAAGAACACCAGTTCATGAACAGACTCCACTTCAGAGCATAGGCTTGCCTCGTCGAGGGAGCTCTAGCCTGAGTGATCGTGTTTACCACCGCCGGTGGCAGATCACTTAAGTCTCACCATGAGTTCCAAAAACCAGGTCCAGGTGGGCCAGTAATGCGCAACCAGCAAGACCTGTTCCTTGTCCTCCCTGACCTTGCACAGTGTCTTTGCGAGAAGGCTTACTGGGGGAAACTGCTCTTTTTTGTGGGAATGTGGGAACAGAAATAAAACGGAACAAAGGATTCTCTGCCCAGCCCTCCTCCAGGGGAAGGAATGGTGCTGTTCTCGCCATCTTCTGAAAAAGAGCAGCTTCCCACATCTCCACGTTGTCTGTGTCAGGGCCGCTTTGTCGTCTTTTTAGAGGACTTAGGGGCCGTCTGGGACGCGGAGGGCACCGCAGTCCTCCGAGAGGCTCGATGCACTGGCCTCGACAGTGTCTCAGCACGGGGAGGAGGCGCGACTAGCAGGTTGAGGCGCGGCCCGCGGCGGAGCAGTGGCAGCTGGAGAATCACGCCGGGGCAAGATGTGCTGGATGGCCTCTGTCTCTGCACTGCCAAGAACTGCTGGGTAAAGTCCTTGACATTGTCGCCGAACAGGCCAACCTGCGAGACGGGAGCATCAAGAAAGCACACTTTGTCGACATCTCTCATTTCAACGAGGTTAAGCCAAAGATGGCACTCTTGGGACCGCGCCACCACTTTCATCGCCCGGAGGGTGAAGTCAGTCGCCGAGCGCAGTTCCTGCATCAACCCCAGGTTGGAACTACCCTTGTGCATTTCTTTGAGTGCCTTGGCTTGGTGGACCTGCAGGATAGCCATGGCATGCAGGGCAGAGAGCGGCCGTCAGCTTACAGGCTTTGGACGGGAGACTCGGACGATTCCTCCAAGTGGCGGCGTTTTGCGGGCACAGGTGCACCGCAACCGCTCTCTCCACCTGGGGAATGTCTACGTACCCCCTAGTCTCCCCGGCATCGAGGGTAGTGAGGACGGCACGACTTCGGCAGCTCCTCATACACCTCCGGGAAAAAAGGCCCCGGAGCACGGCGTGGTTGTGAGCCGCGCCGAGAAACCAATCATCCAGCCACGAGGGCTCGGGACTGACCTCACATGTCACTACAGATCATGTGACACTGAAAACTAGAGTAATGATGCTAAAATTCAGCTTTGAAATTGCAGTAACAAA
>NW_015552558.1:733123-743486 GCF_001515605.1 Sinocyclocheilus anshuiensis
AGCGGAGACTGTAAAATCTTGTTCGGTGTCACCCAGCCCGCTGCTCTACAGATGTCTGCCAGAAAGGCGCCGTGCGCCAACGCATGGGAATGCTCACCCCCAGGGGGCACGGCTCACCTTGGGATTGGTACTCCAAGGCGATGGCATCCACTATTCAGTGGGCCAACCTCTGCTTGGAGTCAGCCTTCCCTTTCTGCTGACCTCCGTAGCAGACAAAGAGCTGCTCAGAGCTTCTGAAGCTCCGGGTGCAGTCCACATATATGCGCAACACTCTTGTGGGACACAGCAATGCCAAGGCTAGATCTGCCTTCTCTGAGGGCAGTGCTTGCAGGTTCACCACCTGATCGCAAAAGGGCATGGTGAGAACCTTGGGCACGTATCCAGGCCAGGGACACAGGACAACATGAGAGTAGGCCGGCCCAAACACAATGCACTCTCCGCTCACCGAAAATGCTTGGAGGTCCCTGACCCTCTTGATGGAAGTGAGCGCGGTCAGGAGCTCTGTCTTAGCAGACAGGAACTTAAGCTCACCTGAGTCCAGCGGCTCAGAGGGATCCCTCTGAAGGCCAGCCAGGACAGTAGAGAGATCGCAGGAGGGCACCAGGGGTGGCCTAGTAGGATTCAACCTTCTGGCACCCCTTAGGAACCTGACAATGAGATTGTGCTTTCCCAGGGACCGGCCATTGCATCGTGATGTGCTGCGATAGCAGCCACATACACTTTCAAGGTGGCGGGTGACAGCCTACGCTCCAACCTTTCTTGCAGGAAAGAAATCACTACTCCAATCGTGCATCTTCGGGGGTCTTCTCGGCGGGAAGAACACCAGTTCATGAACAGACTCCACTTCAGAGCATAGGCTTGCCTCGTCGAGGGAGCTCTAGCCTGAGTGATCGTGTTTACCACCGCCGGTGGCAGATCACTTAAGTCTCACCATGAGTTCCAAAAACCAGGTCCAGGTGGGCCAGTAATGCGCAACCAGCAAGACCTGTTCCTTGTCCTCCCTGACCTTGCACAGTGTCTTTGCGAGAAGGCTTACTGGGGGAAACTGCTCTTTTTTGTGGGAATGTGGGAACAGAAATAAAACGGAACAAAGGATTCTCTGCCCAGCCCTCCTCCAGGGGAAGGAATGGTGCTGTTCTCGCCATCTTCTGAAAAAGAGCAGCTTCCCACATCTCCACGTTGTCTGTGTCAGGGCCGCTTTGTCGTCTTTTTAGAGGACTTAGGGGCCGTCTGGGACGCGGAGGGCACCGCAGTCCTCCGAGAGGCTCGATGCACTGGCCTCGACAGTGTCTCAGCACGGGGAGGAGGCGCGACTAGCAGGTTGAGGCGCGGCCCGCGGCGGAGCAGTGGCAGCTGGAGAATCACGCCGGGGCAAGATGTGCTGGATGGCCTCTGTCTCTGCACTGCCAAGAACTGCTGGGTAAAGTCCTTGACATTGTCGCCGAACAGGCCAACCTGCGAGACGGGAGCATCAAGAAAGCACACTTTGTCGACATCTCTCATTTCAACGAGGTTAAGCCAAAGATGGCACTCTTGGGACCGCGCCACCACTTTCATCGCCCGGAGGGTGAAGTCAGTCGCCGAGCGCAGTTCCTGCATCAACCCCAGGTTGGAACTACCCTTGTGCATTTCTTTGAGTGCCTTGGCTTGGTGGACCTGCAGGATAGCCATGGCATGCAGGGCAGAGAGCGGCCGTCAGCTTACAGGCTTTGGACGGGAGACTCGGACGATTCCTCCAAGTGGCGGCGTTTTGCGGGCACAGGTGCACCGCAACCGCTCTCTCCACCTGGGGAATGTCTACATACCCCCTAGCTGCCCCGCCATCGAGGGTAGTGAGGACAGAGGAGGCCGACGAGCGACTTCTGGCCGAAAACCAATCCAGCGTGCACACCTCCAGCCCGATACTCACGGCTGCCTGGGAAAGCACGGCCATCACTTCCGGGTCCGACTTGTTGACGGCGACAACACCCGAGGGGTGCAGCCCCGCCGAATCTTCATCCTCGGAGGACGATAGCCCATCCCCATTCGGATCAGATGGTCACTGCAGTCACCTGGATCCAGTACGTATCCAGCCCAGATGGTGGATCAGCACCTAGAGGTGACCTCGACAGCCCTGAATGTCAGCGGAGATCAGGACAACTAGATGAGCCCCAGAGACAGATCCCCAGTGAAGACTTTGTCTCCTAGACGGCCACCGGGACAAGACCACAGGAACCAGTTGAGTCCTCTGCACAATGTGACTTTGCTGCAGCCTGGAACTGAACTGCTGTTTTCGTCTGGCCAGAGGAGAACTGGCCCCCCAACTGAGGCTGGATTCTCCCAAGGTTTTTTCTCCATTCTGTCAACGATGGAGTTTTGGTTCCTTGTCGCTGTCGCCTCTAGCCTGCTTAGTTGGGGACACTTAATTTCCAGCGATAACGTCGACTTGATTACACAGATACTATTTAAACTGAATTGAGCTGGATGATGACATCACTGAATTCAATGATGAACTGCCTTTAACTGAAAATTGAGTGTTTACTATTGTCATTTTGCATTATTGACACACTTTTTTCCTAATTAATGCTGTACAGTTGCTTTGATACAACCTGGATTGTTAAAAGCGCAATATAAATAAAGGTGACTTGACTTGACTTGGATGCACCTGTCGCCTATTTATACCCGTATGCACGGGGGGTGGCTCAGGTATGCAAAATCCACAAGCCAAAATTCACTGCCATTTTCTCTGAAAGTCAGAGTGGATTGGGGCTCTCAAGTAAACCCCCTGTGTCGTCACGACATAACTCGTAGTGACCGACAGATAGGGAACTAATATATTTTAATTTCACCTCTATTGAAACTTGCCATGTATTTAAATATATTTGTAATTACACATTTGTAATGATGAAGCTATAATTTAGAACATTTAAAATATATTAACTTGAAATGTAATATCAAAAAACATATTACAGTTAAAATTATAGTATTATCATATGATTATTATTATATTATATAATATAATCAATCAACACAAAATATGTGTACTTGAAATCATGTCATATTGATGATTTAAAATGTGCTTTAATGTAAAACATTTAGTTTTACAATATTACCATGTGCACTTAAAATTGTACTTAAGTGTATTATGAAAATGTACACTTAAGTGGCCTTTTAAGTCATTAAGATTTAAGTACACTACAAGTGCACATTTAATACATCTAGGCACACATCCCCAAGGGATCATGAAAGGAAATATACCAAATATTGTTTATGACAAATCCAGTTCAAATATGGTTGTAAATCTGACACATATATGTGATTTTCAGCTTAACTTCAGACTTTCTTTAGTAGATGACAATAGATGATAAAGCTTGTCTAGGTAAAATAATAACAACAACAATAATAATAATAATAATAATTAATGCATGGTAAATCCTACAGTATTTCTTGTTTATTTTAGAAGGTCTCTCACATCTGTATGTTAAATTAACTCTTATACTAAACCTTCCACATGTTATTTAGCAATGGGAGCCAAATGCTTCAAAAAGGGAGATAAAACTGCTCTACCCGACCAAGTCCAGATAGCACATCACAGATCATTTTGACAGTATTAGTCTAAAATATTCCTTCTAATATGATCAGAAATGTAAACACAGCTATTTGTAAGTGAGGTCAAAAAGAAGAATGTGATGAAATATCAGATCTATGGGACTCGCAGCTTACATGCAGCCTGTGTGCTCGTTAGATGCCGAGACATCTGTGAAAGATTGCATCATCTGGAAACCGCAGCATTCTATTCATCATATTGAGTTCAAACATCTGATAAACATCTGAAAAGAACACATTCAGACACTCATTCTACATGTTGAAATAATCTGCAAAATATAATTTTAACATCTAACATAGCGATTGCTTGCTTTATAGATGATGAAACGTGTGATCTGCTTTTACCCTTACTTTTGTTGTTGTGTTGTACTAATGAAATTGTTACTGTATTGATTTTCTTTGAATTCTAATTCAATAAATTCCTCTTCCTTTGGGGTGGGGCTAGTTCATGAGTTATAAGGGAGCCAGTTTTTAAAATAGTGTACTGTAAGATAACGAAAGTTTACTCAGTCAACTCATGCTGTGTGGCATCTTTTATTCATTGCAGGTACTTTTTAAAGCCTATTGGTAATCTAAATATGAGAGCCCTTGAGTGTTTTATTGTTTAAAGTAGTCCAAAGATCCGTGACACCTCTTTACCTGCACTACAGCGCGATACACTAACAGCGGTGTCGCATAAACCCATAATGGCATCTCACTGTTATCACACGTTCTCATTATGCATGTAGACAGAGCGTCTCAACGCACATGACTGGTTCTCCACAGGCCCACGGCCTCACGGGGGATTTAATACACGTCGTAGTCTCCGCTCCACCACCCCACCGCAGCACCAGGTAGTCGCTCTGCACCGCCATGAAATTAAGCAGAAAACACAGATTAGCTTTCAAAAAGTGAACTAATGTAGCATGAAATGCTGCAGCCATGCTCTAGCAATCAGACGTTCCTCTCCATGACCTATTTTTACATCGCTCTCCTTTCTCGCGTGCACAGCTTTTATCCCCAATCCATTCCCATCTCAACATCTGGATACTGGGAACATTTAGCTGGTAATTGGTTTGGGCTTTTTATTATTCTAGTAGTGCTGTGGATTGGAGGGGGACTGGAGGGATGAGCGATGCATCGATGATAGTGGAGGATATCATGACTTAGGCTGACAAAGAAATCATTCAGAGACAGACAAAAAGAATGAATACAGTGCAGGGGTTGGTGTTGTGACCAGATTATCATCCTTATATATCACAATATAGTTATTTTTGCAAAAAAAAAAAAAAAGTTTGTGGTAATGGTTTTAAATCAATTAAGAATGTTCATCAAAATAATTACATGACATGGTAATTAATCAAATTAATCACAATTTCATATATCAATGTTTCAATCTTTCGTAATTGTAGACTATGTACACATGCAGACCTTGGCAGTTCATTGTTTTTCACTGTTCCGTTGCTTTCGTCCAGCCTTGTATGAACAGCTATTCATTCTGTTCTCAAAAACATAAAGGTGTGGAAGGAAAATCCCTCATTATGGAATTTGAATGGATCAGGAAACATGATTTATTGCATACATTTTTTCACGTTTTAACCCTATTTTTTTTTCTGGTAATGTCTATTTAATCCAGTGATTTAAATACTTGACAAATGAAGTGACAAATTTCTCTATTTTTTTTTATTTGATGGATAAAAAAAGAAAAGATTATTAATGACAAAGTCTGGCATCAGTGAAAAAAAAAGAGCTTCACATGCAACACATAAAAAAAAAAATCTCACAACAGTGAAACTAATATGGATATACTGTATGCACACCTGTGACTGTAGTTGATTTTGCATTAATCACACTAAACTGTGCTAAAGTTGTGCTGTTACTTGGCAACGGTAAACAATTACATTCTGTTTTACGTTAATGCTAACAGCCCCTTAATGACAAGTCCTTCCTCATTTTGACTTGTTTGGGAAACGTCCCGCTCTGTTTCACGCTTACGTATATAATGTGAAGCAGTCCTGTCCAATGAACACCAAACATCTAGCATGATATAAACGATGCAGCAAAATTTCTAATGGTTGACACATATTTATCATTACATGGTACATATTCTATACAGTAGGCCTACCATCTTAAACCCATTCCTAATAATATAGTACAGTAGGCTGTGCTCAGCATGCAAATATATTTTATGTATGCATTGTAAGGGAAACAGGTCAATTTAGCTCAAAGGGAATCATTTAAGATTTTAAAGGGAATTTGGACAGAATCACTGTTTTACGGCTGATCACTGAGTTGGTTAGGCTTGCTTCAGACTAGCTAGTGCTAGGGTCTGATTTATGAACATCCTGTTGTCTTGGGTCTCTGTGGAATTCGGCTTCTCATGTTTCAACCATGTTTTGACCAAATCTTAGATTGTCTGATTCGGTCTGATATCCTACAGCATGAAATACCCAGATGACCTTATACATTTGCTAAAATGTGCAGTGTGAGATACTGTATCTCATATAAAACAACATGCATAACTTGGCCTTTCATTTCCAGTGTGGTGAATAAACCATAAGAAATTACAATCGTGATTTTCCAAAATGATATCCTTGACTTATTATTTGATCAGACTACCGAGACATTTATAAAAATGAAATGTAACCTGAAAGAAAAAAATGGAAATGAAGCTTTGAAATACAGCTAATGATCTCCATTTCAGACATTCTTTTGTATAAATGAAACCTGAAGGAATAGAAACTTTTCTTAAGACCACCCTTGTAAAAGAAGTGTACTTAATTGTATTGAATGTGCACTTGAAGTGTACATCAAATATTATTATAAAAAAGGTAATACTTTATTGTAAGGTGTCCTTGTTACACGTTACATGTACTATTATAATAATAACAATTAAATTAACAATTAATTATGCATAATCACATGCAAGTAACCCTAAGCCAAACCTTTATCCTAAGACTAACCATATAGTAAGTACATGTAGTTAATTAATATTAGGCCTAGTCTGTATTTAAATGTATATTTACACTGTAACAAGGACACCTTAAAATAAAGTGTGGCCCCAAAAAAAAATAAATAATAATAAAATAAAATAAAAGTGAAATAAAATGTCACATAATTATTTAAAGAGGGTACACTTTCATTAGTCTTGTTTCTAACACACTTAAGTACACTTTAAAAAAAATACACTTTGTAATGCCAAATTAAAAGTTTTACTTTAAAGTAAATTTTAAATGACCATGTTTCAATAATCTTATTTTTGACTAAGGTACTACAGGACATGTACAGTATTTGAATATAATTTTAACTGTATGCATTTTACATGTAACATTTGTAACATTTACAGTTCAACTTAATAACACTTCATCATTACAAATGTGTAATTACACATTTAAATAGGTGACATACCAGTTTCAATAGAAATGTCATTACAGTATTTTATTTTACCATAAATTCAGTACATCTGTCACCACACTTTAATCATAAGACAATAGAAGTAATTATGAAATTGCATAAAAAGATGGACTTAAGTCCCTTTTAAGTAGGTCTATCACCTAAAGCACTCTATATGTTGTCTAATTGTATTTAATAAAAAAGGAAGATATAATATATTTTAATTTCAAACGTTTAACATGTTGTTTAATAGTCTGAAAATAATGCATTCTGTTTGCACTTTAGTTCATTTTAAGTATTATTTTGATAAGTCCTCTTTTTAAAATGCTAAAGTGTAATTTTTTCTGGGCTGCTTTATGCAGTTAGCAACTTTCTGCGACTACCTTAATATTTAAAGGTGGCTTGACGTTAGTAGACACCATGACGTTTAGCTGTTATGACACTAAATGCCAGCGGCTGTCTATAGTTAAAAGGTCAAAGAGTAACGGGGCATCAGCCACAAGGAATTGCTTGAAATTCTGGATAATGTACTTCTTGGTGCCAAAAAGTGAATACACAAACCGCTATGAAAGCTCCATGTTCTCTGACTTTTATCACTGTTTTTTAAGAACTGTAAAAAGAAGACAAAGTATGTGTGGCATCTCTTCTATTTATTCCCATCTCGATCAGGAGACGGCCATACGCTGTCTCCCATCACATGCGTAGAATGGGACACAGCTCAGCAAAGGCAAACGATTTGAGGCATATGTCAAGATCTTACAGACTCTAAACAACGGCGTGTCAGGATAGCGGGCAGCAGAGAGCACGGGAACAGAGAGCCATCCACTCCAATCGCAGCCTGCAGACTGCGGCCCGTGCTGTGCTCTGAAAGGCTCAGGGATGTTTGCCTGCGAGCGAGAAAGAGTCCAGGAGACTGCGAGATGCAGTCCACTTCTATTATGCAGACAGAGACAGAGCTGAGGAGGGAAAAGGAGGCCGCACAGAGGGAGATAAAGGAAAATTATGAAAGATACACCTATGTACATGTAACAAAGCATTTTTGAATGCATACTCATTTATACATGAAGGCAGGAACATCTGAAAGACATGATTCAAAGCTTTCAAGCTTCTCTGAACAGTATATGTAACTTACTGCTTAATTCACCACAGATTGTAATATGACATTTTTTAATAAAACAGGATGTTCAATCAGAAAACATGTAGGGTGGGACTTTTATTTATCAGTAATTAATTTGGATGGTGGCAGTGGTGATATACAACTTGCTTTGTGAAATAGAAGTGTGCTTAATTGTATTGAATTATATTGACATTATTGATTGCACTTGCAGTATTTTAAAAATATATTCTTAAAAACTGTACTCGCAAATCATATAATATTATTAATGCTTTTCTTTTTACTTCTAATTACATTTTAAATATTTATGTTTGAATATTTTGTCATGCTTAAAAGAAGTACACTTATTGTCATGTATTGACTAACATCCGAAAAGCTCATGTAAAGTACTTGATTATAATTTGAACTGTAGTGTGTTATTCAATATTACATTTAAAGTCAATACATTTTAAATGTACTAAATTGTAAATGTGTCGTTACAAATGTGTTGCAAATACATGGCATAACATTTTCAAAATTAGAAATTGCAAAAGTACAATTTAAAAATGTTTTAGTTTACCATAAATGCTTTTCAACACATTTGGTTGTATACTTTAACCATGTTACAAAGAAAATAGAAATAATTGTAAAGTTACATATAAAAATGTACTTAAGTCCTACTTAAGTGGGTCAAAAAAGTTCAGCTAAATGCATTTATTATAAATTTCCATTTACAGTTAAGTGTCTGAAAACATTACATTCAATTTGCACTTAAGTATATACATTTATTTAATCCTCTGGGGTCTGAGGGTGTTTTGGGGCCCTGGAGAAGTTTTGACATGCTCTGACATTTGTGCTTTTTTCAGTTGCTTATAAACATTTTAATGGCTAAAGTTTATTAGCACCATAATCAGCACAAACTGGGCTACAATAATATGTGGGCAGCATGTATGTATGCGATTGTGTTTTTGAGAAAACAACGATTATGCGTGCTTAGTGAAAAACTAACATTTTAAAGCCACTGAAATAAGGCCATAAAACACATACAGACACAATCGCATGTATGTATGCGATTGTGTTTTTGAGAAAACAACGATTATGCGTGCTTAGTGAAAAACTAACATTTTAAAGCCACTGAAATAAGGCCATAAAACACATACAGAACATTTCTTCACAAGACTTTTGAGAACTGGATCTTGAAGTCTAGAGTTTTTGCTTCAGAATGATGTGAAAATCACCTTGTTTACTCACTCACAGAAAACAATATATTGATTTAAATTTTCTAAGACACATTTTGTGTAGAAAAGGAATATGCGAGGGGGTGTGAATGGTCATGGATAATGCTGTGATTCACACCTGAGAAGACAAAGGCCTGCATAATGAGCTGCATAATGAGCCTTTCAGTCAGGTGTGTGACAGAGGGAATTACTACAAAAAAGAATATGAGGAAAAAAGAAATGTATCTATTTTTTGTTTGTAGTTTATTTAGAATATATATAACTATCACATCATTTTGGGAGTGTGTGCATAACATGGTCTTAGCTGTGGTCCAGGTTCTTGTGCGGGCAGGAATCTCAGAGCCTGTGGAACATGTCAACCAAACATATTTTAACATGCAGTAACTAAATCAAATGAAAGTGAGTTGAAAACTGAACGAGTGTCCCCTTCCTATGAGAGATGCAGGTGAATGCAAGAGTGGTGTATTCCCCACAGTACCTTAGTATAGTATGCATACTTCATGAGAAAACACAATGCCAATTCTTACATTTCAACACTATCAACCACCACTAATATTACCACATATTCTAGGAATAATAAAATTACAATTACTATACTGTGCACTTACTCAGTATGATTTTCCAGCGAACTCTAAACTGAACGACATGCGTGTGCCTTTCTTGTGCAAGATGTAAGGAATTTAACTCATTTTATCTGTAATGAAATTAATTATTATTATTTTAGCTCAGGTTTTGAGAGGAATCGATTCTTAAAGATTCGATATTGATTTCTTCAAGTGGATCTGATTCAACTACTTAGAGCTTAAACTGTATCAACGGTATCAGTATATCGTAACGATTCTGTTCATATTACTTTGTGGCCAACGACAACATAAACAAAATGGTAATCTTATTAATTTTGAGCAAGGTAACAAGGATCTGGGCAGAGTTTTAACTTCAAAAATTTCACGACACAAGACAATAATACTTTTTTATAAATGAAACAAGAATTTATTGGCTATACTAGATTACATTAAACTAAGCTAAAACACACACATACACACACACACACACACACACATACAGTTCTGAAGAA
>NW_015552558.1:744222-745842 GCF_001515605.1 Sinocyclocheilus anshuiensis
CTTTATCTGCTAAAAGGGGTTAAACACATTGATTAAAGTTGCAAGGTTACATTTTAACACCTCAAGCATATATAATACATACAACATATTATTTGTGAATATAGTTGCCCTTTTATACGCATAAATGATTGTCTTTTGAAATCATCCAGTGAGTTTTGCGTGTTCCTTTGTCTCTCAAAGAGAAGTGCGCGTTTTCCTGGAATTTAGAGAAAGGGGAGCACAGAGGAAACCCTGAGGTCAGGGAGGTTGTAAAACGGTCCTGGTCATAGACCTGCTATTCTTCTCATTTGAATGTGGAGATATAAAATTGTCTCTTTTGTTGACGGGATTATTAATTTATGTGTTAAATGGTCATGTGTATCACGCATCTGGTCCCTGAAAGCCCGTAAAACAAAGATAGTTTGTATCCTCCGGGTGAGTTAGGGTCTTAGCACTGCTTTTCTTTGAGTCTCTTGAGAAGATAAGCCAAATGGGACAGGAACTTATTTGAGACAATTGGCGCCTGGGCTGACCATGGTTCAGTTTTACGACTCTCACATGGACGATAGGAGACCTTAGTTTTTCCGGTGGAACGCAGAGATTCAATCGTTCATTTGTGTCTGTTCACAGAGGCCCTACACATCCCCCTTTAGCTCGGTGATATTCCCAGTGCGAACATCGGCGGGCACTGGAACAAGAGGCAGAGAGAGAACAGGCACACACAAGACACAAACAACATCTCCATCACTAACTGAATCCTGGTGCAAGGTTTGGGTAATTTGGGGATAATTGGGTTAGGAACACTTGAGATGAGATAGGGGTGCATTGTTTAGGATTATCTAGAATTGGGTCGTTTTGATTACTCTATCTGTCAGAGGTTCGACGAGGCGGTATAGGCGTAATCTCAATCAGGTTTGTTGAGTTCTCAGGTTCAGGTTCTTGGTCAGTTTTATCACGTCGGAACATGCGCGGGACGCCGGACGTGCATTTGTTGAAAGACTCTTGGACGGCGTTCACTCGCTTGTGGAGGAGGAAGGCAAGTGTCAGAGTCACAACATATCCTACAATAGTAGAAACGCAAAGCGCTGTGTCAGCAGCAGACCAAGACCGAATGATTGGCGCGCCAGCGGGCGGAAGGCGAGCGATAGCTTCTGAGGCTGTATCAACAGGAGTCAGATCAATAAGTTGCGTTCCTTCCTCATTGATCCTTTCTTCCAATTCTGGATTGAGGACGAAGGAATGCTGTTCGAAGAAGGGTGAGATTTCGAGTTCGGCCTGATACTCGTTGTCGGTAAGGTGATACAATGCTAAATCATCGATATGGAGGATCGAGCCCTTAGGGACATTGATCCATAAAGTTTGGTTGGGCAGGATAATGCGCGTGACAGTGTCGTGTTGATCGTAGGTGAGGGTAGCTGTACGCGCTGGGGTGTCAACTAGCCATTGGTTTCAACGATTTACGACAAAACTAAAAAAATTTTTGGTGAAAGGAGTCAATCCTAGTTTCGGGACCTGGATTTAAAGTTGAGTTAAGGGAGTTCCCTGGCGAGGGGACTAGAGGGGAAAGGAAAACATAGAGAGAGAGAGGTAAAAGGGAAAACACAAAGAGACACAAGGACACTGAATTAGGTTAGACAGCAA
>NW_015552558.1:745987-746706 GCF_001515605.1 Sinocyclocheilus anshuiensis
ACGAGTTCTTTAAATTCAACCTGAGAGAATCACAAAGCAGAGATTTGTCTTACGTTTACTACTTTAAGATCAATTCAGCACCGATTTCAGCAGACAGGAGACTTTGTTCGTTACTTGCATTTGTGATGAAAGCTTCCTTGTTGGCTGCTTGAGGGAATCCCGGGCTTCGGATTGGTGGCTGAGATGATGTCTGAATGACGTCCTTTTGGGAGAGCGCTCGGTGGTTATTGGTTGGTTGCCTGGTGATGCAGAGGCTTTGGCAGTTCTTCTGAGAGAGTTTAAGTTTGCAAGACTTTAGGCTTTCGAAGATCTCTGGCATTCACGAAGCTTCAACGGAGTGTTTGAGTTCTGGATGACCGATCGCTTGATGGTGCAGCTTGGGAGCGCAAGTTGGATTTGGCGAAAGGAGTCAATCCTAGTTTCGGGACCTGGATTTAAAATTGAGTTAAGGGAGTTCCCGGATGAGGGGACTAGAGGGGAAGGGAAATTGTAGTGAGAGGGGGAAACGAAAAACACAGAGAGACACAAAGGAGAGAGAAAAAAACAAAAACAAAGAGATACAAGGACACCGAATGAGGTGAGACAGCAAACGAGTGTCATCTGTGTTTGGTGCTTCAGTGTTTCAGCAGCCTTAGGTAGGAGACTGTCTGTTGCAACACTTAGCCATGTCTCGAGGTCTTCCCAGTGGCCAATAGAGTCTGTTGTGCGAGACATGTTTT
>NW_015552558.1:746920-762554 GCF_001515605.1 Sinocyclocheilus anshuiensis
GATGAGAGTGAAAGATAAAACAACAAAATACCCTTTTCTGGTAGCAGAATGAGTATAATTAAATGTTCTTCTCTTTTCCTTTTTGGATAAGTTTGATTTAGAAGGATGCTTCTAAACCAGTGTTTGGAAATGGGGATTTCTAAATACCAAGACTGTGATTGTTATTAAAATTCCTCCGGGTGAAGGAAAAACAATAAAAATGACAGTATTGGCTTCTTAGCTGTTAAGATTGACACCGTCCACCAATTAGATCGTTCCTAGATGCGTGTTCAAATTTTGGCGGACGCCTATCAGTCCTCTTAGCTGGGAAGGGTTTCACAAGAGAGTGGAAGGTAAATGGAAGACAATTTTGAAACGACGTTCTCAAGTTTCACAAATACCTGTTCAATTGCTAAAGGTCTCTGCTTTATGATTTTCACAGGGAAAATCCCAGCAAACAGCCACAGTAGTCAACTCAGAAGAAAACAGCTGAGAGAGAGAAGAAGAAGAAGGAGAGAGAAGTTTTGCTCCCAATGTTAGAAAAATGACAGGGTGGTGGCGCTGTTAAATTGATACACCTAGGGAGTTAGTTTTGCTGTGTTAGCAGGATAAAAGTAACTTAACCTAAGTACTGAGGAAACCCTAATTTTCCTTTTGGGGTTTTGCCACTAGCAAATATTGTTGCAATATGGAAACAGGAACTGTAATTAATTATTAACTGAAATTAAAATTTCAAATTTGTAATTAATTATGAAATTAAATCAGAAACTTTGAATCCCTAAGGATAGCAAGTTACTAATACCCACTGATGTTCCTACAATCATAAGGGCAGTTATAATTAGCTTAATCCGTACCATCCCAATTACTTACAAATACAATCAAAAATTTCAGAGCCCTATTGATAATGATTAAAAATTCTAATGTTGTTGTCGTCATTAGATTATAAGAGCAATTTATAATTAAATTAATCAGTAGATATTGTTGCTATGTGAAAGCAAGAACTGAAACATTCATATTATAAGAGCAGTTATAGCAGAATTAATCACATGACCAGGATCAATTTTTGAAACGAAACAACAACAGCTATGGCCGTTTAAACTGCTAAGAGTTTGCTGCTGGAAGAGGACAAACCTTTAGACAAACGTGATTATAACCAATTGTGAGATCGCTAATCTGACAGTTGGTTAAAATTGCGTTACAATAAGGTTTATAAAGTTTGCATCTGTCTGTTCTTTTCAATGGGAGGAGAGGAAGACAGAGATAGGATGAAATCAGTATGAAAGAGCGAAAGATAAAGTTCAGATGTAACTGATCAAGTCACTTCAACACTTCAAACACTGCAAAACACTCTGCAGGCTAAACAATCAGCAGCGAAGTGTTCTTCTTCTCTCGAGTTTTTTGGCGGATTGGCAAACCAATGTTAAAGGTGCATGTCCGCCACCTACTGATCTGGAGTGTGAAACGTACACGGTTGAGCTATGAATTATTCAACTATTATAGATAAAAGAAAATAATAATAATAATAATAATATTAATATAACTCTAACTCTAACTTCAAACTCTTTCCATTAATCTTGTCTATTTGAAATACTTAAACAATTCTCCATATATTCTTGATTGCATTACCCCATAACCTAATAGTGTCTGTAGAAATATACTATTAATTCTAAATAAATAAATAAATATACTATTAATCAGTTCCAGTTCTTGGAACAGCAGCGAAGTGTTCGAGTGTGTGTGCATCTTTTAAAGTCCTTCTAATGTGAGACAGCTGTGAACTGATGATGAGATCTAATGAGTGACAGGTGATGCAATAGATGATGAGTCCGGCAAAGGATTATGGGGAATGTAGTCCAGGGTGAATGGCAAAAGTCAGGGATGGAGTGCCCACTGGTGGAGCTCATGGGCACTCCAGTTGGTGATCGTGACAAGTATAGTATTTGCATAATAGGTTCTCTTTTTTAAAAGTATGCTACAGTGGGATTATTTCTTTATATCTTTGAAAACAAAACTTGAAAACTATAGTAAATTAACAAAAAAAAATTAAAAGATGCATACAATCGCTTATATTTAAGGTGTAAGAAAAATGTGTTATTACATTTCCCTTTATAGTTAAACCACGTGACATGTTCGAAAAATAATTTCAAACCTTTCTTTAAAATTGCATTAAAATACATTTTTTTCTAAAGTCTTGAATATGTATAAACAAAATGTCCCTGTTTGTGTTTCACATGAAAAATAACAGCATGGATATATATACGTTATAATGTAAATAAAATATTTAAATTTTCAAAACTACTGAAAACTTATTTAAACTATTCCTTTAAGCACTTATAAGCAATTTATGATTTTATCCAGTTTATTGGTGTTTGTGTGAATGTCAGTGAATGTAATATTAGCACTGATTTCTGGAAATAGCAGAATGGGGGTGTAGTACTCTCTAGTACATAGTCTCATATGTCTAGTACATCTATGTTATTAAGAGTCTGATACATGGCTAGTCTGTCTATGTGGCAAACAAAATAGTGAAATATAATTTGATGTAGTTTGCTCCAGGGCAGTGTTAGACTCTGGGGTTTTCCCTCTATGTAGTTTGCTGGCCTCAATAATCATAATCCAATATAACAAATATTAGGACTCTGTACAGTAAGCCAGGGATATTAGCCTTTATTATTTCCCATCTGGATACATTTACTTCTTGCACAACAATATTGGCTACATATTTACTAGACAGGCATATCCGCACTGTAATTAAGAAGGTTTGTGTTCTTAGTCCCTTAACTAATAGGAAATGATCTGCAGTGTTCCACTGAAGATAATGGAAATAATGTAACATGGCATTTTCATAAACTCTGTGTTCTCAGAATCACTGACCCTCATTGTAGGACAAATAATGCAGTGAAATAAAAAACAGTAGGCGCTTAATCTTAGTTCTGCATTTGAACTCTGTAACTTTTAAAAATGCACTTGTATTTTAAGGAACAGAACTATAATCACTTTGACTTTAGTCATTATAACTTGATTGTTTACACAGAGACTATAAAATGAACATGCAGCCTTATGTCTCGCATGGGACGAAGAGGATTAAGTAAAGCATTGTAAATATAAAATGAATATGATTCCGAATAGGATGTTCATAAAGAGACAGACAGTTAACTTCCATGAGGACATCAACTTGATGTTTATTTCAGTATTTTAATAGAAAGAAAGTCATACCATTTTGGAATGACTTCAGGATCAGTCAATTTTTACAGAATTTGTATTAATTTTTTTATTTTTTGGGAGGGGGGTGGTGGTGAATAGTCACTTTAAATAAATCTATGCATAGGTAAATATCAAATAACATTCCCTTTTTATCATTATTATATCGTAGTAGACATTTCTCATTAAAGTTTCATGCATTGCTTTGCTATTAATGGAAGTATTTTTTTTTAACGTGGACCACTGACTTTATAAGGTGGCGGGTCTTCGACACGACTGCTTTAATCGTATTTCAATGCAAATGATGCTAAAGAGCGTAAACAGCCTCTAACGTATCTCTCCGCAGGCTGTCGTATACTTTCCCAAATGCTATTGCTTTCTCCTTTATAAACAGACCACACTAATGATGTTCTTCCACAAGCTACCAGTTTGTAGGTCCGATGATGAATGGGATGAGTTGGGCAGTACGCCGGGGTTTCTGACAGAGCACAGTGGAGTCACTTTAAGTCAGTCTGGGGCACTCAAATGACATCCACAGCAAATAATGATGATAAACACTTTATTTTTCTCGACCGGCGACTGCACATTACCTAATGATGTTCAATGGCTGGGCTAAGTGATAAAGACAACAAATACATTATAGCCGTGCATTGTAAATGGGAGTCCCCAAGGAAAGTGATCTGAATTTTAAATTTTTGTCGCTATCCACATTTTTCATATGGAAAACTATGTGGTGTGGCTCACTTCAAACAACTGTGCACTTAATGTGCAGTTTTCCATATTCTTGATGCGGCCACTTAGGTATATGTGTATTTATTCGCATAAAATGTGCAATCGAGCACACATGAGCCATGATTAATAACAATGTTCAGAAAGCTATAAGCTACTTGTAATTTAAGCAGTTAAACTACTGTCGAGCTCATGCATTCAAAACTATGCAAAAAAAAACTGATGCTGGGGTGTAAAACTCCATAAATCGGTGCTCTTTAAATGCAGGATTCTTTTGTATTATCAAAATACTCAAGGCACTCAAGTAGTGTGAAAAAATTTAAAACCCTTTATTCACAAGGTTTTAAACACACTCAGAGTTCATTTAAACAATCAGTTCGTCACATGACATAGTCACCAGAACAGGTATCAGAGCAACAACGAGAGAGTTGATTATAATTATAATAATTCCCAATAAATTCAAAACAATTCAAGACTGTATATCACATATATATATATATATATATATATATATATATATATATATAGCACCCATTCACTGCAGAGGATCCATTGGTGAGCAAATGAATGATGAATGCCTAATTTCTCCAAATCTGTTCTGATAAGCAAAAAAACTCATCTACATCTTAGATGGCCTGAGGGTGAGTACAGTTAATTTTCAGTTTTGGGTGAACAATTCCTTTAATCAATATTTGGTCAAAAGATACATAACCAAGCATGCGCAAACAGATTTGCTTCTTGCCTCATTTTTTCCCCCAACGCAAATGTCTCAGTAACTAGACTCAGTAGTTTTCGCTGCATACTGGGTGTGTGCTGATGGATCCCTAGAGGGTAATGTGCTTAAGGAGTGGTGGATAATTGTTTGTGGTCTGTGTGAAACTGTGAATGTGTTTTGGCTTAATGTTTGTTTGTTGAATAGCAGTGCAGATCTTGATCCTATAGTGCTATCATAAAAACATACTTTACAGTTCATTACCCTTTATCCCCTAAAGTTTATTGGCATCATAAAGGAAGTTTATTTGGACTTTTTCAAACTAGGTTTAAAAATAGAATAAAATAGAAAATATATATTTTTTTAATTTTATCCCCCAAATAACAACTGGCTCTATTATGATCAAAAATATATAGCTGTAAATTACTGCTCCCTATAGATAGTAGTTTTGGTTGTAACTGATTTTTTTGTAGTTGTAAATAAAACAAAGATTATTGGACTATGTTTTACAGTCTTTCTACTTCATTTCATGTTTAATTTAACATGTTACTTGTGTCTTTGTAATTATTTGTGAAATTTACTATCAATTGATTAGTAAAAATTGTTTCATCACCAATTTTTTGGTGTATATGGACTACTAGGTATGGACAGTGGCGCAAAAACGGGGTATGCAGTATATGCTGTGCATATAGGGGCACCAAACAGAGGGGGGCGCCATTTTGCCGAAATCATTCTGTGATAAAATGTTGCAAATAATAAAAAGCTTAGTTGTTAAAAATAATGTAATGAAACATTTTTATTTAACAGTTTTTAGCATTTTTAATTAGTTCGAAACGTTTAATAAACTGAGTACATATCAACTGCTCACCCTTCGACACATTACTGGTGCAGAAACGCTCTGGGGCGCAGAACAGAAAAGACAAAGGGGAAAAAGAACAATGCATTAAAATAAGGACAGCAATATCCAAGTGAACTAACAGAAATTGGTAAGCTTACTCTATAAAGTCATGCAACATTTAACGTTATTGCCTAAGAGGGCAAAGTGATTAACGTTAATATAAGATCATTTCTGAGTATCTCTCAAAAAATAAAAAAGTCACGATGTTTGTGAATTGGCATTTGATTTACATTTGAAAGGAACTGAGAAGATTATTAACAAGGATATAAAAAAAATGCCGTTTTGAATTAAAAATAGGACATTTGTGATTCAAGTAGATCCAATGAGTTTTTTTAAAACTCTTGCTACTTCATACTTGGTATAAAACAATGCTGATCTTTGACATGAAGTGATTTTTAAATGTTATAATAGTGATTTTATAATGTCTAAATATAAATCCAAAATCAAAACATGTGAAAAGCGCTATATTACGGTATGGAAATGGTAAATTATCCTCTGATGTCATCTAGTGGTCATAGTGGGAATATCATGACATTCATTTCAATAGTTTTTGTATTTCTACCAGGTGGCAGAAATCTTCCACTTAAGCATGGCAAATTTTCCATGAATTATCTCTATAAGTAAAAATGGAAAAAAGCCATCAGGAGTTAAAAGGGATGTTATACAACACACTTTTCATTTTTCTTTTTTTTCCCCATATAGTGAAAATGGTGGAGGGGATTTGAACCTTTGTCACTTTTTTCACCCCTGATGAGTCTGTATCCTTCCATGCCCAAGCTAGTTAATGGTATTTTGGTCATTGAAGAAAGTTTTCTGCGGGAGTTAGTGTTAGGGGCTAGAATACAGGGGGGGCCAACACTGATCTTGCATACCCCTCAGCAAATGTGCAGTTGCGCCCCTGGGTATAGTTGAAACAGTATGCAATAAAATGTGTTACTTAAATTGTACATAGTGCACATCGCTTTACTTGCTCTGGATTCTGACAGGATTCTCAATGATGCTATTGAGAGATTTAAACACAACTAGCACAAAAGGCAGAAAACCATCAATGATGTTTGAGGAAGCTACACTAAATTTATTAATAAGCAATAATATGTAAACCTTTGAAAAGGATAAAAGAGTGTGCAATTTTAGTTATGATGTCATGTGCAATATATAAATATAGGTTGTACAAATATGTAAATCAAAATACTATTTTAATATTTCAATAATATAAAATAAAATAATATTTTACAGATTTTGCAAGGGGTATGTAAAAGTATGTAAATGTGTAGTAGTAGTTGTAGTGCATATATATATATATATATATATATATATATATACATCAATCTCAAAGTAAACTCATAAAATACAAGAATCGCAAGAATCGCATTTGCAGTTTGGAGACAAATTAAAAGATGATCTGGAGCAACTCACTAAAAAGCTTAAACAAGAGAAGCTGGCAAAATTCGGAAGATATGAACTGGATTATAAGGTGTATTTATGGCCTCAAAAGGATGAAAGATTCCAGCCTCAGAGAAGGAGATCTGTATCTTTTAATTTACCGAGCAGTGACGATGATCAGTCAGTATCGGAGACATCACCCAAAAGAGATATTTTAGAAAACAAGTCAAGAAAATATCAGAGATTCTGAAGAATAGATCGATCAAGATCTCAGATTCAGGTCAGATACACCAAGGGTCGAACAAGGGAGATGAAGTAATAAACATTTCTAAAATCACTCTGCATTTCCGTTTTATCAAAAGGCCTTACTTATGCCCCTGTAAATACAGCTAAAGAGTTTCAACTAAAGTGGACTTATTAAGTTTCATCGGCACCTTCAATTAAAAGTCTGGTACCATACAACGGAAGCAGCAATACGTACTTATGATAAGAATAGTTAGTGAACTTCCTTCCTATATTCAAGATACAACTTATGTATTATATATTATTAAGGAAATTAAAAATACAGAAACCTCTATATTGGCTACTATGGAGTTGGAATCATTGTATACAAATATAGATCATGAAGAAGGTCTTGAAGCATTATCACATTATTTAGAAATGAGATCACCTTTAGAGAGAATGTTTTTTTGTTTGTTTTTTTGTTTGTTTCAAGATCAGTTATATAAACAAATTAGGGGTACAGCAATGAGCGCTTGTTTTGCCCCTAATTATGCTAATTTATTTCTAGGACTTTGGGAAAATAGATTTGTATTTTCAGATGCCAATCCATATTTGAATAACATTGTGTGGTGGGAAAGATTTATAGATGATGTCATTTTGATATGGTCTGGCTCTGAGGTAGATCTGTTGGCTTTTCATTCATACTTGAATACTACTAATATACATTTGAAGCTCAGTTTGGATTTTTCGTTTACTCAAATACATTTTTTGGATTTAAAAATATTTAAGGATAATAAAGGAAAACTGCATACAACTATTTTCAGAAAAGACAAGGACAGGAATACTATCCTAAGAGCAGACATTTTTCATCCCTTATGGTTGACTGATAACATCCCCCAATTTCAGAGGTTAAATAGAATTTGTGATAAGGAGGAGGATTTCGACATCAAGGCCCAAGATATGATTCAAAGATTTAAAGAATGGGGATATAAAAACAGTGTGATTCATAAAGCATACAATAAAGCTAAAAGCATTAGTAGAGATGAGCTATTGGTAAAAAGACAAAAATCAAGTCATTCTGAAAATTGAAAAAAAAAATCAGTTTGTTTAATTCAAAATTTCACATATAAATCATTGTGTTACGTGCTGTTTCTTTGTGACTGTATATGTAATTTACTAGCAATTTCTGAGTGCATGTTTCAATAGCGATCACATTAAAGTATATTTTGTTTACCATAAATTATAATATTTCAAAGACAATGGAAATAATAATCAAATTACATATAAAGATGCACTTAAGTCCTACTTAATTGGTTATGTCAAAAAGCACACCAAAATTCAACAAATTGCATTTAATATAAATTTAAACTATATAATACATTATCATTTCATTTTCAAGAGTCTGAAAACATTCTATTCAACTTGCACTTAGGTATATTCTTAAGTATGTTGTTTCCATTAAGTATTCTTTTTAAAAGCATGCTAAAGTGTACTTCTTTTCCAAAAGAGACTACTCCACTGCATGATGGAAAAAAAAAAGTACATTAGTGGAAAATCTAAAAATGTAGTAAAAAACAACATGTGAAATGGTAAAAACACCACTTCAAGTTAAAGGTTTTCTGACTTTGTCTAGATACCCCTAACTTTGGTTTAATTCTGTTGTGCTTTGCAAGAACGCATCTTTTGAGAATTCCTCACTTTGCACTTTCTTCTATTAGTATGAATGGTTTCGAGAGGACTAGCAGCTTCAAAGTGGTACTTCAAGCCTGAATTGCATTGATGGTATGAAAATCCCTTATTATGGAATTTTTATCTATTAGTCAGGAGGAAGATAAATTGCCTTCATTTTTTATTGCATTACTTTTATATACTTAATCACAGAAAATTAACACATTCAAATGACAACCCTAATTAATACAAATGAATGTACAATGAAATGGTACTGAAATGTGTTATTTCATTTGGATTTGAAGGTAAACCTGTCTATTCAGAGGACAACAAAGGTTCTTTCATGATGCAGAGAGCCGGCCATTAAGGTACAACATTTGTGAGCCTTGATCCTCTTTATGAAAGAATAGCTGGCAGAGAGAAGCAGTGGAAAGAAATTAAGAACTATTTAAGGTCACGTTTATGTCCGCAGAGACACACGCTGAAGCCAGCAGTAGAACTGGAAATCCATTGTGTGATTGGGAATGAAACAGAGAGGCCTGGCAGGTGTATCAGATCCAACCGGAGTACTCTGGATGTGTGGAGAAAGGCTGGATTGAGGTTGCGACTCTGTATTTGTGTGGATATATGTGTGTGTGTAGAAAAGGACTTCCTCTAGAAGAGGGACTTTAAAGAGGAAAACAGGATCTGCTGTCAGAGAATTAAGGCTTCATACAGAACTCCATTGTTGTAGCACCTCCATAGTGCTGTCATCACCCTCCATTTAAAGCAGCACATCCAAACCTCCCGACGGGACACAGAGCTACTGAGAACCTGGAGAACGTAGACATGACAGATGTGGAAATACTTGCTTTTAACATATTCACTATTGGCAGTAACACATGTAATCAATAAAACAATATATTTGACTCAGGGAAAGTGTTACATTTCGATTTATTGTGAGTCATTTTTCGGTTATGGTTTAAAAATCACCTTTATGTTATGCATCTGGCTCTATATAAGAATGAAAAAAGAGAGAGAGAAAGAGAAGAGAAACTTTGTTGTGATGTAATTTCTTTCTGCTATGGAATACATTTAGCAGACACATTTTATGATGAAAACGAACACGCTAGTGATCTTTTTTTCCTCAAGTTTAAATGCTGGTTTTGTACAGAGAAACTGGACCATTTTTCTCAGAAAGAAAGTAGACCAGCTATAAATAAACAGTCTCAAGATCCGTTCCTCAAAATCTTACTTGAGTGCCGGACACAGTCGGACACATGAAAGTCAAAATGCACACGCACACTCAAAACAATGTTTCTCAGGCTAATTGACTCAATTCTAATTTTCCAGAGGAATCATCATGAAAATTGAATTGAGATCATGTAAAAGTTTTTTGCTGTGGTTGGAGTGCTGTGGCCGGCTCTTTCCTTAGGGACAGTCTCAGATACAGACTCGCCGTGCAAGGGTTTCGCTGTCTCCCTGAGGTACAGCAAAACATATTACATTCTATATTTTTGCTCCATTGCTCTTTGGATTGTCCTTGATGTTGAAAGTGTGTCATAATGATATCGAGGGGATAGCTATTAATCTGTCACCGGGGAGGAACGGCAAGTCTAAAAACAGTCATCTGCCATCAACAAGGCGTTCACCAAAATGCCCTGTTCAAATGTGAAGTCTCTGTTTCCTTTCTTCTTTTGACAGCCGAGGCGAATGCAGGATGCAGCTCTGTCAGCACACAAACATGCATTTTGGTCACTGATGCTCACATGACATGCATTACAATATATTTGTGTAGCCTGTATGATTAGAATTAGATCCAGATCATAGTACATTGAAAATAGGTGTCTGTATGGCTTACTATTTCTAGTGGATATTCTAAGTGTACATTCGCACGTGTTTGTACTTACAATGGTGGCCAAAATTATTAGAACACTATTATTTTCACCAGCTAAAAAAATGGTTTTAAGTCAGTTACTTCTGTCTTTTGCTGTAGTGTGTAAGTAGGTCTCTTGAAGCATCTTGGAGACTTTGCCACAGTTCTTCTGGATTTAGTCTGTCTCAGTTTGTTCTGTTTCTTCATGTCATTCCAGACAGATTGGATTATGATGAGATCAGATCTCTGTGTGGAGCACTGGCTGTTGTCAGACTCCTTGTGCAAACAAAAATCTCACTGGATTATTACAATTAATGGCAAAATGAATGTTTGGAAATGTAAACTGATATTTAAACTGATATATATTTACTGATATTTAAACTGATACACTACAGCAAAAGATAGAACGAACTGACTTAAAACCATTTTTTAGCTGATGTAAATACTAGTGTTCTAATAAGTTTGGCCACCACTGTATATTACCCCAAATCCCTTGCACAACAGAAGATGAGGAGCTTGTGATGATGAATAGACTAACTCATACATGCAAACATAATTTTATGATGTGTAATGTGTCTCAATACTTTCATACTGCTGATCATTCTTCAAATGTCAATGGGACTTATTCTCCAACTTATTGTCCAGCAAGTGAACATTAATATCACTTACAAAAGTAACTCAGAAGTGCTTCTCTGCAACAAGGAGAGGTATGCATGATTTGAAGAGGTTGAACAAGTTTCATTTTACCAACAAGTCTCAAACAGCCTTCACCTAGTTTCTTACACTGCCCATTATTTGACGAAAACCTTAAACTTTGTTGTCTGCTGCATGGTCATCATGACCTCTTCCAACACTTTCCTCTTTGTGTTCTCCAGCAGTTGTCATTTCCTCCCTTTACTCGTCTATTCACCATCTGTCTGTTCTCTGTTCTCCACAGCCCTCATTTGGGCTCTCAGTAGGACTGTGCTGTGTGTCTGTGAGTGGGGTACCAGTCATGTACGGCTCACATGGAGGCCGTAATTAGTGTGTTAGCTCTGGGCACTGCCTGAAGAGTCCCTCAACACTACACACACTTTGCTTTCCTCTTGTTCTGGTTGCTTTCAGAGGGTTCTGGGTTCAGCTTATGGCAGTTCTTTTTCAGTGGGCTCTTCATGATGTGCTAATGAGAGACAAGAAGTGGTACTCTGGAGAATTAAAATGTAAAATTCAAAAGATAGCACTGTTATATGTTATATGCACTCATATTCATACATTTTATATAAAAGAAAAACAGAAAATTACCTTTTTTTTAACCTTTTAACCAAAAATACAGACCTAGAATGATAAATGATGAATGAAAATTAGCCTATACCTTTAATTATTTACTCACCCATATGCTGTTTCAAACCCAAAAAGGGACATGAAAGCACCAATCACAAGTAGTCCAAGTGACTTGTACACTAAAATCTTCTGAAGCCATATCATAGCTTTGTAGCTTTGTGTGAGGAACAGGCCCACATTTAGATCTTTATTTACTCAATTTTACTGATTTTTACTGCTACAACATGTGGAAACATAAAAAAATATGCGCGGCTTCAGAAGTAAAATGCAGTTAAGCAGTTATCTCGTAACATTTCTGTTTAAGAATTCACATAGGGTAAATTCAGGTAAAGTGGGCCATTCGTTAAAGTAAGCGTTTGTACTGTTTGTAAGCTTGATTGTACTGTGCTCAGTGGGTTTACACTTTCTGTCACGATCAACAACTGGAGTGCCCATGAGCTCCACCAGTGGCCACTCCATCCCTGACTTTTTCCATTCACCCTGGACTACATTCCCCATAATCCTTTGCCGGACTCATCATCTATTGCATCACCTGTCTCTCATTAGATCTCATCATCAGTTCACAGCTGTCTCACATTAAAAGGACATTACAAGATGCACACACACTCGAACACTTCGCTGGTGATTGTTTAGCCTGTAATGATTCCTAGTTTCTGTGATCCTGCCCGTGTTTCCTGGGCTGTGTCCGAAATTGCCCCCTATACCCTCATTCACTATTCCCTACATTAGGTCACTAATTCAGTTCACTAGAAGGAGTGAATGAAAACGAGTAGTGAATTCGGACACTGAGTGCACCGGAAGGAATGCCGCTTTTGCATAGTTTGTGCTTGCTGTTTATTAATCATTTGAAACTAGCAAACTAGCAGCTCCAGTAGTAAGATTAAAGGATTTATCTTGAACTCTGTCACGGAAATTATGTATAAACCCTAATCAAACAATTTAATAATCAATTTAAAATGAATTTATACCCGTGTTGTACATTATGCTTTATGCCATGGATGCGCGCTTTGTAAAAATGAACGGATTGATTATTCAGCTGCGGGCGCCATCTTCTGGCGAGATGCGGGAATTCATTCGGTGCATGACTCTCACGGTGCATTATGGGTATTCTCTAGCTGTTGAGCTTGCACCAGTTGTACACTCGTTTTTGCAGTGCATTGTGGGATTGAATGAGTGCACCCGAGAACGTCCACTATGGTTTCGGACACCACTAAAAATGGCTGTTCCCTCAAATAGTGCCCTATTTAAGGGTATGGGGGCGATTTCGGACACAGCCCTTGTTTTGCCTTGCCTTGCCTTGCCTTTGTGTATTTTGGATCTTGGACTGATTATCTGGTTTTTATGATTGTTCTGCTGCCTGCGCTGACCATTGCCTGTTTAAGGATTACTCTTTGTCTTTGCCTGGGATATTATTGTTTGCTGGTACTGGACCCTGCCTGTCTGACCACATTTACGAATAAAGCCTGCATTTGGATCCTCAACTCCGTTGTCACTACACCTCCTTTGTTACAGAATCTTCAGCCATACCCGGATCCAGCGGCTTTTAGAACATTCCAGGCCAATCATGGACACAGTGGACCAGCTACTACACCTTCGGCAAAGAGATTTGTCTATTGAGGATTACGTTCATCAATTTTGTGAGTTGTCCTATCAAGTGCTTTTGATGAGATCATGTTAAAGGACCTTTTCCGTTATGGACTTAATAAACCAACGAAATCATGGTTACCTGAAGGGAAATTTAACTGTAGTTTAAGGGACATTATGGACTATGCTCTCTTGTTATGTGGTTCTCCTTTCACTGTGGGAGAGGCAGAGGACTTTAAAGCCCCAGAGACTTTTTCACAAAATGGCCACCAGCACAGAGATTGTTAACAAGATGACTGCCAGCCCAAAGTCTCTCCACGAAATGGCTGCCAGCCTGGAGGCTGTTCACAAAATGGAGTCTCATCCCGTCATGGCGCCATTCCAGAGCCTGCTCACGTCAAGCCTGCCAAGCCAGAGCCTGCTCACGTCAAGCCTGCCAAGCCAGAGCCTGCTCACGTCAAGCCTGCCAAGCTAGAGTCTGCTCACGTCAAATTAAATTAACTTAAATTACACTTTCAGTTTTGATCTTACAGATAAGAGCAATATATCAATCGAATCTATAAATATAAATGGTCTACTTTTATTTGTATACAACGTCTCAGCTGATCTTCCAGAGCCTGAGTCATGTTAAGTCACAGCTGATCTCCCTGAGTCTCGTCACGTCACAGCTGATCGTCCAGAGTCTCATCACGTCACAGTCGATCGTCCAGAGTTTCATCACGTCACAGCTGATCGGCCAGAGTCTCGTTACGTCACAGATGATCGTCCAGAGTCTCATCATGTCATAGCTGTCATCCCGAGCCATGCAGACTCAGCGCTCCTGAGCCACACAGACTCAGTGCTCTCAAGCCTGCGGGCCTCTACTCACTACTGTTCCCCAGGCACAGCACCATCAGTCTTGGAGATAGATAATGTACTCTCTGTCCTGCCAGTTATGGCTACGGCCATTCTCTGTGTTCGGGGCGCACACACCACCCGTAGTTTCCCCAGAGGTTGCAGCTTCCACTGCAGAACCTCCCGAGGTGGTGGCGCCCACTCTAGTCCCTAAGTTTACCCCAGAACCCTCTCCAGTCCTTCAATCTGATCCAGAGCCTGCTCCAGTCCCAGAGCCTGCTCCAGTACTCGAATTCATTCCCGAGCCTGCTCTAGTTCAAGAATCCATTTCCGAGACCGCTCCAGTCCCAGAGCCCGCTTCTGTCTCAGAGCCCGCTCCAGTCCCAGAGCCTGCTCCAGTACTTGAATTTATCCCCGAGCCGGTTCTAGTTCCAGAATCCATTTCTGAGTCTGCTCCAGAGTTCACCCCAGCTCATGAGTCCGCTCCGGCCTATGAGTCTGATCTTTGCCCACTCTAACCTCCGAATCCATTCCCGAGTCTGTTCCTGTCCTCGAATCCACTTCTGAGCTTACTCTGGTCACTGAGTCCGCTCCAGCTCCCCCAGAGGTTGCAGCTTCCACTGCAGAACCTCCCGAGGTGGTGGCGCCCACTCTAGTCCCTAAGTTTACCCCAGAACCCTCTCCAGTCCTTGAATCTGATCCAGAGCCCGCTCCAGTCCCAGAGACTGCTCCAGTACTCGAATTCATTCCCGAGCCTGCTCTAGTTCAAGAATCCATTTACGAGACCGCTCCAGTCCCAGAGCCCGCTTCTGTCTCAGAGCCCTCTCCAGTCCCAGAGCCTGCTCCAGTACTTGAATTTATCCCCGAGCCGGTTCTAGTTCCAGAATCCATTTCTGAGTCTGCTCCAGAGTTCACCCCAGCTCATGAGTCCGCTCCGGCCTATGAGTCTGATCTTTGCCCACTCTAACCTCCGAATCCATTCCCGAGTCTGTTCCTGTCCTCGAATCCACTTCTGAGCTTACTGAGCTTACTGAGTCCGCTCCAGCTCCCCCAGAGGTTGCAGCTTCCACTGCAGAACCTCCCGAGGTGGTGGAGGTGGTGGTAGTCCCTAAGTTTACCCCAGATCCCTCTCCAGCCCTTGAATCTGATCTCCAGTCCCAGAGCCTGCTTCAGTACTTGAATTCATTCCTGAGCCTGCTCTAGTTCCAGAATCCATTTCCGAGCCCCCTCCAGTCCCAGAGCCCGCTCC
>NW_015552558.1:762597-776469 GCF_001515605.1 Sinocyclocheilus anshuiensis
AAATGAACATTCAATTCACGGGCAACAGCTCTGGTGGACATTCCTGCAGTCAGCATGCCAATTGCACGCTCCCTCAAAACTTGCGACATCTGTGGCATTGTGCTGTGTGATAAAACTGCACATTTGAGAGTGGCCTTTTATTGTGGCCAGCCTAAAGCACACCTGTGCAATAATCATGCTGTCTAATCTTGATATGCCACACCTGTGAGGTGGATGAATTATCTCGGCAAAGGAGAAGGGCTCACTTAACACAGATTTAGACAGATTTGTGAACAATATTTGAGAGAAATAGGCCTTTTGTGTACATAGAAAAAGTCTTAGATCTTTGAGTTCAGCTCATGAAAAATGGGTGCAAAAACAGAAGTGTTGCGTATATAATTTTGATCAGTGTATATATATATATATATGTGTGTGTGTGTGTGTGTATACAGTTGAGGTCAAAAGTTTACATCCCCCTTGCAGAATCTGCAAAATGTTAATTATTTTCCCAAAATAAGAGGGGTCATACAAAATGCATGTTATTGTTTATTTAGCAATTCAATACTGACCTGAATAAAATATTTCACATAAAATATGTTTACATATAGTCCACAAGAGAAAATAATAGTTGAATAAACTATCAGGTCCCACAACTTTTTTGATTTTTCAGCATTTTTGTGTATTTGAACCCTTTCCAGCAGTGACTGTATGATTTTGAGATCCATCTTTTCACACTGAGGACAACTGAGGGACTCATATGCAACTATTACAGAAGGTTCAAATGCTCACTGATGCACCAGAAGGAAAAACCATGCATTAAGAGCCAGGGATGAAAACTTTTAAACAGAATGAAGATGTGTACAACTTTCTTATTTTGCCTAAATATCTTTTTTTTTTTCATTTAGTACTTCCCTTCAGAGGCTACAGAAGATGCTTACATGTTTCCTAGAAGACAAAATAAGTTCAATTTACCCTGATCTTTGAACACAGTTTGTCTCTGGAGTAGGAATTTACATTTACTTTGAAACAGAATAATGAAACATAGCCTAACTGTACTTCTACATTAATAGCCTAACAATAGCACCAATCTGGTTAAAATGTCATAGGTTAATTTGTTACAGAGAAATATTTTTGTAAATGTGGTAAAATATGTCTGCTTAGAATTTATATTAACCAACAGATGATTGAAAATGTATTTATTTAATTTTTGGCCCTGCAAAATATTTGTAATGGTCACTGTAGCAAATCATAATGTAATAACTGCACATAATGTAAAAACTGCACATAATGTAATAAGTATTACATTATTATTGTAATAAAATGTTCATAATGTAATAATTTTCTCAAAACGTAATAAAATCTTGACTATCACAGTCACAGGCCCTGCCTTCGTGTTTTGTCCTTGGACTGTTTACCTGGTTTGTGATCGTTTGCTGCCTGTTCTGTGGATTACTCTTTTGGGATTACCTTGGATGTACTGTTTTTGCTGGTTATTTGACCCTGCCTGTCCGACTACACTCTAAATAAAAGCTGCAGATGGATCCTCAACTCTGTTGTCACGCCTCCGTCGTAATAGAATCAACAGCCACACCCAGATCCAGCAGCTTGTTTAGTGTTTCCAGGCCAGCCATGGACCCAGTCATCAAATTTGCCCTCACATCTCAAGGTAATTTGGTCCCTCAAGGACCACATCCAAGACTTTTTAGACATTCTGTTGTTCACGATTCTGATTTCCTGGACTGTGCACACATAGACTTATTTTGCCATGGACTAAACAAACCATTCAGAACTGAGTTAATTCGTTATGGTCCTCGAGATTCACTTTGTCAATTTTTGGACTATGCCCTGCTGTTAAGTGGTTCCTCATTCATGGTAGGGGGATTTTATGCTGAAACCATGCCCCAAGTTCCGGTAGCCACAGAACGTGACCCACCTCAGTCACCAGCGTGTCCTGTTGTGGTGGTCTCTACACTCACAAGCCACACAGACTCTACACTTTCAAGCCTGCCGACCCCCACTTACCCCAGTTCCCCAAGCACAGTATCTTCAGTCTCTGAGATAGACAATGTACTCTCTGTCCTACCAGTTATGGCTACGGCCATACTGTGTGTTTGGGCCGTACACACCACCATAGTTTCCCCAGAGGTTGCAGCTTCCACTGCAGAACCTCCCGAGGTGGTGGCGCCCACTCTAGTCCCTAAGTTTACCCCAGAACCCTCTCCAGTCCTTCAATCTGATCCAGAGCCTGCTCCAGTCCCAGAGCCTGCTCCAGTACTCGAATTCATTCCCGAGCCTGCTCTAGTTCAAGAATCCATTTCCGAGACCGCTCCAGTCCCAGAGCCCGCTTCTGTCTCAGAGTCCGCTCCAGTCCCAGAGCCTGCTCCAGTACTTGAATTTATCCCCGAGCCGGTTCTAGTTCCAGAATCCATTTCTGAGTCTGCTCCAGAGTTCACCCCAGCTCATGAGTCCGCTCCGGCCTATGAGTCTGATCTTTGCCCACTCTAACCTCCGAATCCATTCCCGAGTCTGTTCCTGTCCTCGAATCCACTTCTGAGCTTACTCTGGTCACTGAGTCCGCTCCAGCTCCCCCAGAGGTTGCAGCTTCCACTGCAGAACCTCCCGAGGTGGTGGCGCCCACTCTAGTCCCTAAGTTTACCCCAGAACCCTCTCCAGTCCTTGAATCTGATCCAGAGACCGCTCCAGTCCCAGAGCCCGCTTCTGTCTCAGAGCCCTCTCCAGTCCCAGAGCCTGCTCCAGTACTTGAATTTATCCCCGAGCCGGTTCTAGTTCCAGAATCCATTTCTGAGTCTGCTCCAGAGTTCACCCCAGCTCATGAGTCTGCTCCGGCCTATGAGTCTGATCTTTGCCCGCTCTAATCTTCGAATCCATTCCCGAGTCTGTTCCTGTCCTCGAATCCACTTCTGAGCTTACTCTGCTCACTGAGTCCGCTCCAGCTCCCCCAGAGGTCCTGCCCTAGTTCAAGAATCCATTTCCGAGACCGCTCCAGTCCCAGAGCCCGCTTCTGTCTCAGAGCCCACTCCAGTCCCAGAGCCTGCTCCAGTACTTGAATTTATCCCCGAGCTGGTTCTAGTTCCAGAATCTATTTCTGAGTCTGCTCCAGAGTTCACCCCAGCTCATGAGTCCGCTCCGGCCTATGAGTCTGATCTTTGCCCGCTCTAATCTCCGAATCCATTCCCGAGTCTGTTCCTGTCCTCAAATCCACTTCTGAGCTTACTCTGGTCACTGAGTCCGCTCCAGCTCCCCCAGAGGTGGCACCTTTTGTTTCAGAACCTTTCATGATGGTGACATCTGCTTCTGCTCCTCCTGAGACAGCAGTGGCACTCATCCCCAGGCTCTTGTTGTTCCCTGGCGCCTCCATTCCAGCCTCATACAATATTTCTGAACTCTCTGTGTTTAATGAAGCTCCTGTTGCTATTGCTGCAGAACCTCCAGAGGTGGCGGCATTCACTGCAGAACCTCCAGAGGTGGTGGCGTTCGCTGCAGATCCTCCAGTGGTCGTGTTGTCCACTTCCGCGCCTCTTAAGATGGGGTTGTCCACTTATGAACGCTTTGTCAGTCCTGACGAGGTCATGGTGACCGTCAGTGAATCCCCTGTCATACCAGTCCCAGCCAAAAAGGCCCTTCTTGAACTCTCTGTTTGCACTGTCCCGGCCAAGGAGGTCTTTCCTGAACTCTCTGTTTGCCCTGTCCTGGCCAAGGAGGCCTTTCCTGAACTCTCTGTTTGCACTATCCCGGCCAAGGAGGCCGTTCTTGCGCTCTCTGTTTGCCCTGCCATGGCCAATAAGGCCGATCCCGAACTCCCTGACTGTCTTGTCATGATTAAGGAGACTGCCTATGAACTCTCTGCCTGTCCTGTCACGGCTATAGAGGCCGTCTGTGAACTCTCTGCCTGTGCTGTCACGGCTATAGTCACGGTTCTATAGCTGTGACGGTTTCTGAACCCTCAGTCTGTCCTGTTACGGTTAAGAAGGCTGTTTCTGAACTCTCAGTCTGTCCTGTTCTGACCAAGGAGGTCGATTCTGAACTCTGTGACTGCCCTATCCTGGAAAAGAAGGCCAGTCACGAACTCTCTGTTTGCCCTGCAATGATCAGGGAGGTTGTTTCAGAACTCTCTGACTGTACAGCCATGGTCAAAAGAGCTGGCCCTAGACTCTCTGCTCACCATGTTACGGCCAAAGATGCCATTTCTGAACTGTCTGCCAGTCCTGTAATCGGCCGCTGAGGCCATTGTTAACCTCTCTGTGCTCTTTGTTTCAGTTCTGCTCTGGTGGTCATCAGCTCCGCCTTGGCCCTCTGCTCTGCCGGCTCCACCCTGACTCTCTGCTCTGCTGGCTCCGCCTTGGCCCTCTGCTGCACCGGCTCCACCCTGGCTCTCTGCTCTGCCGGCTCCACCCTGGCTCTCTGCTCTGCCGGCTCTGCCTTGGTACCCTGCTCCGCTGGTTCTGCCTCAATCCCCTGTTGCTTCACTTCCACATGGACCTGGCCCTCCATCCCTCCCCCTGTTCCGCCTCCGCTCCACCTCCCTCCTGGACTAATTTCTGTTCTAGTTTGGGAGCGTCTGGGGGGGCTCTGTCACGATCTCCAGCTGGAGTGCCCATGAACTCCACCAGAGGGCACTCCACCCCTGACTCTTGCCACTATCAAGTCACAGCCCAAAACCCCTTCTTTGAAACCTTAAACCTGCCTGTCATGAGCCCAGAGAATAACAATGCGTTCCGTGTCTGTCCCCGTCTGCTCTGCTGTGGTGGTCCTCAGCTCCACCTGCTCTGCCGGCTTCGCCCTGGCTTCCTGCTTCGCCGGCATCACCCTGTTTCTCTGCTCCGCCTGGGTGCCCTGCCCTGCCGGCTCTGCTTCAGTCCCCGGTTGCTTCACTTCCACATGGACCTGGCCCTCCATCCCTCCCCCTGTTCTGCCTCCGCTCCTCCTCCTGGACTCATGTCTGTTCCTGTTAAGGAGCGTCTGGAAGCCGCTCCTTAGGGGAGGGGCTCTGTCACGATCACCAACTGGAGTGCCCATGAGCTCCACCAGTGGGCACTCCATCCCTGACTTTTGCCATTCACCCTGGACTACATTCCCCATAATCCTTTGCCGGACTCATCATCTATTGCATCACCTGTCTCTCATTAGATCTCATCATCAGTTCACAGCTGTCTCACATTAGTAGGACTTTAAAAGATGCACACACACTCAAACACTTCGCTGGTGATTGTTTAGCCTGTAATGATTCCTAGTTTCTGTGTTCCTGACCGTGTTTCCTTGTTTTGCCTTGCCTTTGTGTATTTTGGATCTTGGACTGTTTATCTGGTTTTTATGCTGCCTGCCCTGACCATTGCCTGTTTACGGATTACTCTTTGTCTTTGCCTGGGATATTATTGTTTGCTGGTACTGGACCCTGCCTGTCTGACCACGTTTACGAATAAAGCCTGCATATGGATCCTCAACTCCGTTGTCACTACACCTCCTTTGTTACACTTTCAGAGCATTTGTATTTAATTAAAGGGACACTACTTATTTAACAAATAAAACAGTTTTTGCTGATGCAATATGACACTGGTAATTGTGGCTACGCCTTAAAGGAGGACATCCTCGTCATGTAAGTTCTTTTAGCAAGCTAGTAAGATTTTCATTCCTAACTTCTAAGGTTGCTCACTAAATATAAACAAATATTATTGTGACAGTACTTGAATTATTTGTTACACGTTTGTTTTGCTTGTAACGTTAAATATTGCAGGCCCACTTTGGCTGACTGTGCTAGATAAAGTGGGCCTTTACTACTTCTACTCACATTCATTCAATAAATTAACATTCACTGATTAAGTTGATGTATAATTCACATAGAAAACGCAAAGAAAACAAAAAAAAACAACTTTATTCAACAATTATTTTCCTCATCCCATCTGCTGTGGCACATTTCCATTGTGGAAAGAGTATCACGAAGCATGCGCTTGCTTCCAGTTCATGTAAACAACACATGCGCGTGCAGATGCAGGTGCGTGTTACATAGCAGTGCCATGCGCATGCATTGTTTACAAGAAGCGGAAGCAAGCGCATGCGTCGTGATACTCTTTTCACAATGGTGGCGAACTACTGCAGACGGGAGGAGGAGGAGATGAATTGTTGAATAAAGTCGTTTTTTTTGTTTTCTTTGTGCGCAAAAAGTATTCTCGTAGCTTTGTAAAATTATGGTTGAACCCCTCATGTCACATGGTCTATTTTACCGATGTCCTTGCTACATTTCTGGGCCTGGGAACTTTGCAGTTGTGTTGCTGTCTATGGAGGGTCAGAGAGCTCTCAGATTTCATCAATCTTTTCATTTCAAATATCTTAATTTGTGTTCTGAAGATGAATTAAGTTTTTACGGATTTGGAACAACATGAGGGTGAGTAATTAATGACAGAATTTTTGGGTGAACTATCCCTTTAAATTACACAGAATAATTTTGCCATTGATAGTGTTGCTCAAGATGTGAACAGCTCCAAGTACAATGTTCGGGTTGTCATCTAGTAATTACAATAATCTTGACATGGCGTGAATGCACCATATAGTATTTTGATGATGGCACACCAGTGACAACAGAATTGGTTCTGGAATGTTCTCTGGTTCATCTGCAGAGTTTCCCATGAACTTATATGATATCACTACTTATGGGACAGGCCCTGTAAACAATTAAAAATATATTTTTTAGTGCTTTAGTGCCTACCTATATCTGTAAGCCCTGTTTTATCCGTCTAACCCCTTCCCTTAGTGTATATATGCACTCTTGTGTGAGAATATTTAAAAAGTCATTACGTATTTATTTTATTTGCATATATTTGTACATATCTTGAAATATTTGCCCTCACTTCAACTGGCATTGCTGCTTAAATAGCCCACATGCAGTCCAGACACAGGTGAAACCCCTCAGTGATAAATACACACACACACACAACAGTACTGTAGGCCTACATATAAAGTCACTTACTCATGCCTGCGAATAACATGATAAAGGAATAGTTATCACTGAGCCCATATTATGTTCTTCTGTGGAACACGAAAGAAAGACATTAATATGACCACAGTCATATAAGTGATCCATATGACTTGGATCATTTTGTGAGCCTCTTGTAAAGCTAGACATGATTCATGTTATGAGGAAAAGGCCCAAATTTGTAAGAATGTATGTAAGAATGAGTGACATTTGATGTCAATGCCACTTGCATTTTTACCAGGTCTTCAGTGAAGCTAACACAAGGATAACACTTGGTGTCGCAAAACTAGAAGTCATATGAATTACTATAAATTATTTGCATGGTTGTGTGTGTGTGTGTGTGTGTGTGTGTGTGTGTGTGTGTGTGTGTGTGTGTGTGTGTGTGTGTGTGTGTGTGTGTGTGTGTGTGTGTGTGTGTGTGTGTGTGTGTGTGTGTGTGTGTGTGTGTGTGTGTGTGTGTGTGTGTGTGTGTGTGTGTGTGTGTGTGTGTGTGTGTGTTTGCTGATAAAAACTGTCCTTATATGTAAAATTATTCTAAATGTAATCTTGTTTTCCACAGAAAATAAATAAATAAATTGATGGATGGACGGACGGACGGACGGACGGACGGACGGACGAACGAACGAATGAATGATATGACATTTGGCAAGTCCGATCTAAATGGTCACCATACCCATTTACTGGTGTTCAGTGGGGCTCTGTTAGTGTAAGTAAATGAGCTGAAATTTAGCATGAGGTCAGAGATCAGAGTAATCGGGGAATGAGTCTCGTCCCCTGCAAGTGGCCAATGGCCTCAAACTCTTTACTGAGTGGCTGGCCCCAGACAACAGGGTCAGCCCTGTCACCGTGACAACCATGAGGGCTGCCATGGAGATGGAGACTGAGCTGGAATTGGGGACCAAAATAGGAGCGTGAACCCTCACAATCAGGTCAGACATGGGGAGCAGGAGTGGGTGATGGGTAATATGGGGGGTGGAGAAATGGGCTGGGGTTAACCTGGGAGTACATAGAGTGATGGAGAGATGGATGTGTGGAAGAAACGAGGGAGTGGACGGTCCGTCAAGCAGGCAGTGTTAATTGCAGAGGGACAAATGGAGTTAATGATGCATGCTCACAGGTCAAGGGTGAATTCACAGGGCTTTCTTTCCTTACTGCTCATTACGACACCATCACAAACCCACACAAACAGTGAGTCACATCAACCTCACATTAGCATGAAATAACTACCTTTATCATCTCAAATTGGAGAGTTTAAATGTGACGTGTGTAATTTTTCTGATGTTAAAAACACTTTCTCCTACCACAGCTTAATATGCAAAGATAGCTGTAAGCCATTTGTAGACACTGTGACTATCGAAACATTGCTCACTTCACTCAGTTTAAGTGTTTCAATTTAACTGATGGTATTTTTCAGCTGATGGCATTCGATGACTGACTGGTGTGAAAGGACCTTTAGAGTATCATCAGACAGTTGGAGGACGAGGACCACTCATGGATAAATGAATAGGAGAAATTAAAAAGTAAAATATGGATATATTTTGAATTAAAACAAATAATAATACTTTTATTCAGAAAGAATGCATTAAAATGTTCAAAAGTCACAGTAAATATGTTACAACAGGTTTCTATTTTTAATAAATGCTGTTGTTTTGAATTTTCTATTCATTAAAGAATCCTGAAACAAAATGTATGTTTTCCACAAAAAAATATTAAGCGGCACAATTATTTTTAACATTTATAATAATAAGAACACTTAAGCAGCAAATCAGCATATTAGAGTGATTTTTGAAGGTGATGAAGAATCTGCTGAAAATTTGCCATTGACATAAACAAATACACTATTACTTTTTTTTTGTAATAGTGTATACAATTTTAAGAGACAGAAGCAAAATCACTTGCTTGTGATTTAGGATACAGAAATAAACTATATGATATTTTTGTTGTCAGATTTCATAGCTGATTTGAGTAATAGTGTATACAATTTTAAGAGACAGAAGCAAAATCACTTGCTTCTGATTTAGGATACAGAAATAAACTATATGATATTTTTGTTGTCAGATTTCATAGCTGATTTGACGTGTACATGCATTTTGACAAACTTGGAGATTTCAGTTTTTCCTGATTCAAGCAGATAAGATCTGCATTTCTAGGAATGTTAACTAGCTCAGGGACATTATCAAGACGGGATTTAAACATCACATTGTTAGCTTGACAACATGTTAACACCAAACTCTGTTGGAATCAGTTGTGTGTTGAGCATTTTGTGTGTTCAGGTCATAATTTCATTCCAGAAGGCAGATGCATATTCTAGTTCTGTCTGACTTCAAATAAAGAAATGGAGCAGCACAATTAATCGAAATGAATATGAAATCATCTGTCTTATCAAATCGCTACTATGAAATCACAGGCTGTGATTAAAAAAATGAAGTATATGTTGTGCTGCATGTTTCAAAGTGAAGAGCAGCACTGTTTTCATTTACAGAGTGGCACGGTTCATGTTAAATACTGCTTCCCCAGTGATCTGCAATATAATATATTTGTTATATTTATGTATTTATTTAAATGTATAAATATATTAAGTTGACCACACATAGAATTGTTATCTGAGTAAAAGCAAAGTATTTGAATTCAATTATATTCCCTTTTTACACTGCAGATGGAATTAATTTGGATTCCTAAGCATTTATATATAGAGTATATGTGCATTATCATGTGAATCAAATGTCTCTAAAAACAACAGGAGCCAGAGGGGTTTTCAGTAGCAGTGATGCTAAGTGGTGCTCAGTCAATGTATTTGTCGTCTATGCCTTAAAGTCAACAGTCTCAAATACACATGCACAAATGCATGCATATACACACCACAGGGCAGAGAGCAGGTAAACTACTTCTGACCCAGACAAAGCCCTGGGTAAAATACATTCACTGTGAAAAAAAATTAAAAAGATAAGCGCATATAATTTCAGCCCCTGGACTGGCGTTTATTTAGAGTGAGTTAGGTGTGCCGCTGTATGTGAAAGAGACCTCCAATTACAGCCGAGCGCAGGGCCGTACGGGCCTGTGGGCAGGTGATTATCACCGCAGATATTCCACATGATCTGAACAGGTTTACGAGGGATGACAGTGGCCGCTGGTGGCCCTTCATCTGAGCAAAAACACAACGCTTGTTTACAGCTCCTGTTTCACTCTGCATTTGTTATGGACTGTTTTTCTGGACTTCTGCTGGATGGACATCATGGACTCAGTGGTCTCCTGATATTCTTGGGGGCAAATATTAAATCACTCATCCAATGCCATCAGTAATTAGCTTTGTAGGACTTACTATGTTGCTCTTGTTCCCTCGTTGGTCCTTAATTGCTCAAGGCCTTTTTTCTAAACTTTACTCCCTCCTTTCAAACTCCTCCATAGTTATTTCTCATGCAAAGAGAGAACAGTATGTATTAGTTTTCTCTTTTGGTTCAAAGATAAAAGGACAAAAGCAGCAGGATGGAGGTAGAGACAGTGGTCCCGCTGTGTGTTATACCTGAGGAGCAAAGCTTTCTTCACACAGAGAATCTGTGAAAGAGACTCCACTACATTCACTGCATTGCTAGTTTAACATCTTGATTAGGGATAGGCAGTACCACTTTTTTAGGCCACATTCACACAGCAGCAGAATACAGCTGTCAGTCCTGTGTTTGAGTCCTTACGGTTATGTTCACACACAGTACGGTTTATTTACAGGAGTGACAACTGCATTCTTTAACCGAACTCACAACTGTAAATTTTCAGGACTCATAACAGGATTCTCAGAAAACTTGCCCTGTGTGAATGAATCCAGACTGTTGTCTGTCATGTCAGACAGAGCCGCTCTGTGCTGGACAAACTTGTGTCTATCGAGTGTTGCAGGTTTCCTTGAGTTGTTTCAGAAACTTCAGAGATGCAGAAATAAGATGTGTGTCATCTGAAGGTTTTAGATCCAGTCACTGTTCTCCACCAGAGCTGCTCCCATCAGATTTTTGTTGTATGCTAGACTCACATGCTCTGCTCTCCACCCAAATAATATAAAAGCTGCTGTTGGTTAATGAAGATTTGATGGAACTCGCATCTTGATTGAGATCTTGTCATATCAAAAAGTGGGCTTGACTCCCATTGCATGTAATTCAGACAGTATTTGAGACGCTGTAAGCTGCTGTGTGAACAGGGCATTTCGAGACTCCCAAAAACTGATATTGTGTGAACATAGCATTAGTTTCGACACAATATTGGATGTACGTCACAATATGGAAGAAAAAATATGACACTACTTCCATTACATTGTGTTATATTGTAACAACAATTACAGAATGTAATCAGCCACAAACAGTAAGTCAATACATAAACAAATGGGTCATGGCTGCACATGTAGTAATTCACCAACACCTACATAACTTTTCTTTTTTATCGCACATTTTATTTACTGTGTGTTTTATTAATTTGACTACTGAACATGAGGCTGTAAGATCTTTTTGATGTCTATATATAATATCTAATTTTCAGGAGGTGTTTTTTTTTTCGTCTACTGGAACATTTTTTTAAATAAATGACACCAAGGTAGACAACAGTGCGACCTATTGAAAAAAACTGGGTTATTCTACTAAATGAGTGCATTTTCGAGTTTGAAAAGATGTAAATTTCTTAAAGATATCAAAGATTCTGGCCAAAGAAGGAGCTGGCAGTCTACTAATGCTGTAATGACTGCTAGTTGACATGTAGTTGCAAAGATACTTACTGTTAGTAGAATGTCTAAAGTGGACTATCAAAATAAAGTGTTACCGTATAAATAAATAGGATAATGATCAACTGAACAAGGAACAGGTGACAAACAAAATCAGTACCTACAACAAACATGCACTGTACTTAACAACCAAGGAAACAGGAACTGAGAACATAGCAATAATGAATAAGAAGTTCATCTATGATCATGTTCAGAATCTATCACCATCAGGAACAATAGTCATTGAAATAATACAGTATAATCTCGATTACAGCACTGTATTTATGGATGAGGGCTTGTTAGGCCACATTTCTACCCTCACTTCTTCTCCAGATGTACAAGCACAATTCTCTCTCTTCAGATAAACGAGTGTATCTGTGACAAACAGAGAATGCTGTTCCTCTGCCCCTCAGCCCTTGGCACTGGACAGCTCACTGGTCATCTGCGCTAGTGGAATAAAGCAGAGAGATGTATTTGAGACACAACATATGTTATTCGTCTTTCCAACAGCCACGATGCCTCGCAGGGAAAACTCCACCATCGCATTATGACACGTAAAATAAAAGAGCCAAGACTGCGCCTGGAGACGCACTCACACTAGCCAGAAATAATATCTTCCATGCAGACATCTCCTTCTGGTGACAGTTAGACTGGGCACTTCACAAATAATACGACGAGCTTACGTTTCAGATCTAATATGTGATATTGCAGTCCTTGTTGTTTTTTTTTTCTAGAAACTATTTTCTAAAGGACTTCAGTTATTCACTGCTTTAAACCAATTGTCATTTTCAATTTATAATTTAAAGATTAGACAAACTACATATGACTGTAGCAGGAGCAGGCGGATGAGATGTTTTCTGATGGGATGGTAAAAGGCCCGGAGCTAAAGATCTGTGATCTCCGCTGTAGACTGTCATTCTATCCTATTTTTAGAGTTCATATTCAAGAGAGAAAAGCACAAATAAATAGACACAGTCCCATAATTTAAATTGTAGCGCTGTTATACGACAAGCGCAAACAGCGTGTCAGACTGCATATCATTTGTAAATACACGGATGTGTTTACAAAAAAACATTATAATGCTACTTTAATGACTGTTTACCTCTCTTCTCTTTGTGTGTAATTTTCTGCGGTTCAATCACTGATGCGAATTCCACATAACCAAAATAAATTAAATACTAACATACTATAAAGCGTGCAATATGGGAAGATCATTATGATACATTTTCATATTCCTGATACTATTTTCAGGAAAAAAAAAAATGACATGTTTTGTATAGTTGACTGTGCGAGTAGTTTTCAAACACTGCTGATCTTTTGGCATCTCCATGTTCTTTCAAGAGGAAACGATTATAAATCTTGGTAAGTAGTATTACGTAACATAGAATTAAAAACACATTAATGGTCATCAAATGTAATTTTATTTTAATGAACAAACTGTTTAGTTGTGCATTTTCACCCTTTTTACAAGATGGTGGGAAGACATAAATAACCACCACATTTTCTAATTTTTTGTACATATTTTAGTGTTGACTTCTCAAGTCATTCAACCCACACATAAGCAAAGTTATGTTTAAATATTATAAAACATATTTTAACTTTAATTCATGTGAAATATTATGTCAGTAACTACAAACTAACTTTAGGCTGGGCCTTACTGAATAATAAAAGAATTAAAGTGAATCCTGCAACCATGAACCTGTCACGGGTGCACTGCTGAGCGGACTGAGGAGCAAGGAACGAAGAGAGACGAGGAGTACATCAATCCAAATGGGTTTAATTAATACAAAGGAACACTCACGCAATACATGTAGACACTCTGGAGGTCCCTCAGGACAGACACGGGACGGACAGAGCGGTACCTGTTCGGGGTGCCATGACGGATCAGGAGCCTCGGGAGGCCATGGCGGAGCAGGTAGCATCGGGAGGCCAAGGCGGAGCAGGGGACTCGGGAGGCCATGGCGGAGCAGGTAGTTTAGGAGGCCATGGTGAAGCAGCCTCCGAGGCCGCGGCCCCAACCCCCGCCTCTACGGCTGGAGCCTTACTACCCCCTCCCAAAAAAATACTTGGGGAAACTTACAGGGCTGTACTCGAGGCCTGGAGCCCTCCCTGGGCTTAACGGGGGATCAGGAGCCCTCCCTGGGCTTAACGGGGGATCAGGAGCCCTCCCTAG
>NW_015552558.1:776479-802378 GCF_001515605.1 Sinocyclocheilus anshuiensis
TCCCTGGGGAAATTTACCGGGCTGTATTCGGGGCCTGGAGCCCTCCCTGGGCCTAACGGGGAAACAGGAGCCCTCCCTGGGCTGAACTGGGGATCAGGAGCCCTCCCTGGGCTTAACTCGGAAACAGGAGCCCTCCCTGGGCTGAACGGGGAATCGGGAGCCCTCCGTGGGCTATACTCGGGAACGGGAGCCCTCCCTGGGCTGAAAGGGGAAACGGGAGCCCTCCCTGGGCTGAACGGGGAATCGGGAGCCCTCCCTGGGCTTAACTCGGAAACCGGAGCCCTCCCTGGGCTTAACTCGGGAACCGGAGCCCTCCCTGGGCTTAACGGGGAATCGGGAGCCCTCCCTGGGCTATACTCGGGAACAGGAGCCCTTCCAGGGCTATACTCGGGATCAGGAGACCTCCTTGGGGGGTCCAGTGGTGTCTGGGAGGTCCACGGAGCGATGGTAGTTGGCCCCGAGCCAGAACAGCTGATTGAGGACGGCGTCTTCTAACGCCGTCACCTCCGCGAGCTTGCAGAACTCCCGGGCGTACTCGTAGAAGGGGAGATCGAGGCGAGCTAGGGCGACTCGAGCGGCAGTTTCCATCGCCGCGGGGGGGGAAACAAAAAACTTTCAAAAAACGGGAAAAAGTAAAACGAGGAGAAGGGGCGCTGCTTACTTTCGGTATCGGTCCGGTATTCTGTCACGGGTGCACTGCTGAGCGGACTGAGGAGCAAGGAACGAAGAGAGACGAGGAGTAAATCAATCCAAATGGGTTTAATTAATACAAAGGAACACTCACGCAATACATGTAGACATGGACATAAACATGACCTGAACAATACTGGACGCTGGAGCACACACAGGGAACCCTATTTATACACACAGGAGGAGGGGATGACGAGACACACCTGGGATCAATAACCGTGGTGTATTTTATTTCATTAGAAGCTTTACACCAGATTTTTTTTTATAATGTTGTATAACTTAAAATAATAAGAAGAAGAATAGTAACAAAATCAGCATTTTTTTTTTTTTTTGGACTATTATATAAATTGAAAACACCTTGAGCTGTTACAAAAATCTAAATAAAAATCTAATGTTAAACTGTTTTGTATTCATTGAAAGTGATAATTGCATATTATAGTCTTTTTATTTGGTCTGTTAGCCGTACTAACATCAGCGGCAATATAGGACTTTTAAAGGAAATAAGTCCTTTGTGCGAATACACATTCCCTTAAGATGTCAGATGTGCTTCTGACTGACAGAGAGAGACAGACAAATTGAGAGAAAGACACAAATGAAAGCCAGAGGTAGAGAGATGCAGATACAGTCAGACAGACAGAGATATGGGGTGTATCCTTCTCCTGTCAGAGGTACATCCTACACGGAGGGGCATAACAACTCTAATCACAGTAAATGAGGTGGAGTGGGCGCACAGAGAGAAAGTGGTAGTGGGGTAGTGTTGGTGATGGATGAGACTGAAGGGGTGACACTAACAACGCCAGGATCTCCGGGTGCTTCAAGACCCCCCATGAAGACCCATCATTACTGGATAATGACCCTTCTAGAGAGACAAAGACAGAGTAAACTACAGAACTGAGAGGATTTCTTGAGAATCCAGGATGTAACTGGTGGTCGTAACTGCACGGCGAATGTGCTTGGATGTTAAAATGTGTTAAAATGCTTGTGTATGAAATATTTTACAGCTCGGGTAATTGGCTCAAATAATGTATCTGGACCATCCATGAGCAACAATAGCAAAGCACAGGTCAGACTCATCAGACAAGCAGATAGCATTTAAATGAATGGGAATGCAAATGGATAGCTCTCTTCAGATATTATAGACCTCCCTGTGTTGAATATACTTAGCATATGGTCTTGCATTGAACCAAAGTATACTTCATTTTTTATGTAAATACTTACCGTATACCTACACCCAAAAGCATAGCCTTTCAAACAACAGTATATTTCATCTGACATTGCCGCAAACACAGACGCACTAGAAAGTTTCATAGCTTTGACTCATGTCTGCATTATTTCTCTACAGTAGTTATGAGCAATAAAAATGTCTTTGTACTCTTTTAAACTAAAGTTGCGTTATCTCCTAACCCCATCACAAAATGCTTGTTGTTCTGTCTCTCACGTGTCTTTTTCGAATGGGAAAGAAAGCAATAGGTGAGTGTCGCCACCTTGTGCAAATAACGGCTGAGCCTACAGAGTATGTGTGGTTAGAAAAAGTGGGCTGTGTGCGACTATGCATACAATACCAGCATGCAGTGCTGATGACGAAATTTCTGCCACGCATAAAACCAAAGTATACGTTGAGATTTATTGTGACCATAAGTAATCTTTGTATTCAAAAGACATAACAGAGTTGTCATTTATATCAGCGATCCTTTCACTGATTCTCTTCAAACTGTTGCTAGTTGGCCTGAATAGTTTAAGTAAATGTTGGCTATATAGCACCCATTGTGGCAATGCTGAGAATGCAACATGTACTTGAGTTATAAACTGCGTTCGGTCACATTTCAAAACAGTAACTTACACAGCTTGCGTAGCTGGAGGAATTCATGTCTGCCTACAGTATTTGCATAGAGTATGTTACAGGCAGTGTTGGGAAGTAACCAGTTACATGTAACAGAATTACGTCATTAAATTACTAAATAAAAGTAATTGTAATCAGTTACAGTTACTGAGAAAAAAATGTGTAATTAAATTACAGTTACTTATGAAAATTGTAAGAATTACAAAGAGGGTTACATGATCTTTTTCACACACACTCCCACATACAGATTTAATTGATTTCTTTCATAAATTGCAGTGACTGCTCTAAAATATGAAACACCAATATTTCGGGAGTTTATAACATGCTTATTCGATAACTCTTTTATTTATATGGATTCATGTACATGCTTTATTTTTTAAGATTAACTGTTTTTTTTTTTCCAAGGCACTGTTAGATTCCAGTGTTTCCTGTTGTAGCCATGCAACGATTTGATTTCAAAAACGGTACCATGGCTAGTAAACTATTTCTTGTTAATATTTTAAATCTATATTTATCCTCAGAATGATCTAAAAGTAAGTCTGATTTTGTGGTGGCTGTGCTTCAAAGGGGACATCGGATGCCCATTTTCCACAAGTTGGTATGATTCTTTAGGGTCTTCTCAGTGGTCGTGAATAACAACACACTTTTAACCTTGTCAAAAACAGCTCTGTTCACAGCGACTCATTTCGGTGCATATCTCTTTACATGCTAATGAGCTCTGCTCACCCCGCCGCTTTCTTCCATGGAAGAGCAAAGGCGATTCGCAAATAATCATAAAAAATATAAAGTGTGAGACTTACTTCTTCTGGAGATGCAGCTGGATCACAACAATGGGTACTGATCCATCCTTGAGTTTTAACTTTTTAACAAAACCTGCCTTGAAATGTCCCTCGTTCAGAAAGCAGTCAGGATTAAAATGATCTGTGTAGACATAAACAAATTTAGGTGTATTCGGTGGTGCATTACCATCAAAATCAAAAACTAATCTGAGTGAGGAAATATGCTAATACGGGACAGTATGTCAGCGGTTGTGGGAGGGGCCTGAGCAATATGACATCATATTGCTCAGAAAATCAAAATGGCTTGATAATTGAGACCGTTTAGGTTTTTGGGGGATTACAAAAAAGGAGTGAATGGATTTAAGACACATTTATATGCAAATGAAGATATTTTGCATCCAATGTCTCCTTTAAAATGTTTGAAAAATGATTAACAGTTGAAAACATTAGCAATTTAGAAATGTAATCAAAAAGTAAGCAAATGTAATCAGTTACATTAATAAAGTAATTGAAAAGTTACACTACTTATTACATTTTAAGCAGGGTAACTTGTAATCTGTAACCTATTACATTTCCAAAGTAACCTTCCCAACACTGGTTTCAGGCCTAAGTATCTGGGTTCACTTGCCGACTGGCAGGATACCGTCAGATCTGATTGGCTGTCACAGAAGCTGGACGAGTAATTGCTTTAACCACGTTTCCTGGTCCACTCAGTCTCGGGATGGGTGGGCCAAGGTGCGTCACTGATTCCACCTCCTTCTCGAACTGACATTTCTATTGAGCCCCAGCCCTCCGCCCTACCTCTTTCCTCCGCATCTCGGACCAGGAGAGGCTCTTCAATGTGCATCTGCACCCTCATTAGTGCATCAAGCATCCTGACAATGTGCGCAGGTCCGACCGCAGCCACTGCCATGTGCAGTTGGTGGAAAAAAATGATCTGATCAGTGCGACAGACAGACAGATAGAGCAGAGAATGCATTTGCCACACCCTCTGCCTTTGAAGGAACCAATAAAACAGGGTCAGTGTACAACTGAGTGGAAAGAGAGACGGAGGTGCTTGTGTCAGGGGATGTATAGGTATATTATGGTGTCAGCTCCACTCAGAGGTAGCGCAGTACTCAGACAGTATAATGATATGTGTGTTGTCAGGAGGTTCAGGCTGGGCAGGACTCAGGGAGAGTGTAGTTACAGAGATTGAGGCTCTGATCAGATAACTGTGACAGAAATAAAGACTAGCTGAGCCAATACTGGACACTTGAGCCCTTGACACACAAACAGACAAAGACCTTTTCTAAGAAAATGGGATGCTTCTTTTTGTGTGCTTTCAGATTTATAATTCAAACACCTATAATGATTGTCAACATGTCAACATGTTTTATTTTTGATTTTCACTTATTTTCTTTAATTACAAAATATATGCAGAAGAATATATATTTTAAACTTTTTTATTTTTAGTATATTTTTTTTACAATTCTATTATTTTTTTTCAAGTTAATTCTGAATATTTGTTAAATTATATTTTTCCACTTAAAATTTTTCACCTCAACCAGATTCATTACATCCACCCAATATTACTACCTCCGATCAAAACAATGTGGGCACACTTTTGTAAAGTATTTATTTATCTTTACTAATCCTTAGTATAATCCTTATACTAATTCTTATCTAACATTAGAGTACGCACTATTTCAACTTAATATCATATTATACATTACATATTACATTAATATTAACAATGTTATTAATTATTCTTCATAATGTTCTGGGGTTAATGGTGCAGTGTTGACCAGTACATGTGTAATTAGCAAATATCATTGCACCACACCTGTAACAGTCAGTAATATATGTAAGTGTCACAGCATAACATGGTCGAACAGAACGTGCAAGGACAAAAACATTTTCTGCATTTTCTCAGAAAAAAAAAATGAAATGGAATTCTATTTTATTTTAATAATATGTGCATGTGCATGCATTACAAAACTAAAATTAAAAAATAATAATAATAATAATATCACTGCAGTCAGTATCCTGTTAATTACATCAGTAGTAAGTCATGGGAACTCAAATGGCATTGTTTCTGAGACCCTTCTTTGCTTTTTAAAAACTATTATGAAAACGTTGTAGGTAATACTGTTGGCCACAGCATGAAACTGTTGATATTTAAAGAGCAACATACATTCACTTACACCAGTAAAAATGAAATTACACTTCACTGAAATTAATGGCATGTGCTTTAGTATCACTCATATATTCACAATGATTATGGTCTTCCCTGGGGAGCATTATGGGTAACAGTGTAAGCATTTGAATGAGAATGGCGTCCATTTCTCTTGATGACTGACAGGTCTGATAGCTGGCCACAACACTATGTCATGAACAATCGTTTCCAGGAAGTAGGAGTCCATGAGATATGCATCATTGTGGTTCCTTACTTTAAGTGGACAATATGAATAGGAAATAAGTAGATAGGAACTACCTAAATGCATATGGCTGCTTTTAAAATGGATGGTCTCGGTGTGCCATCAGGGTAAAGGAGAGAGGCAGAATAAAGGCTTTGAACAGCATCTTTGAATCTTGGTTGTTCTTCTTGCTAATTCTTTCACACAACAGTGAACTTCCTCCCCAAATATCTTAACTGTCTTGCTAACTTTATGCTATGTTGGGGGTTTGTTTGTAGTAGTCGGAGAGTCTCGCTGTGCTCGGTAAGAGGAATGTAACCCCGGTTAAATGAACTGTAATTGAAGGGAATTATTTAATTTATTCACAGTTTAGTAACATCATATTTCTCTAATAAATGTTGAAAAGAGGTGTAGAGGTTATTAAAGAACATTTAAAAATTAGTCAATTTATCCTATTTAGAAGATTAGTTATTGACCAATGAGAGCTCTCTGTCGTTGCGCCCCCTGCGTGGTGACGAGCATGCGCAAAGACAGAAGAGATGAGCTAGACCGAGAAGAAAAGACGTGATCTGATTTTCACGATCTAATTTGAAGAGATATAGATAAAAAATCCTCCGACAAGTGTACCAAAGTATTAGAATTTATTTATTTCGAGCCATCCAGTATCTGAAGAAGCCGATTGAATATTGTTGAGTCACATTTAACTCGTTCACTACGCCATTGTTGGTCACACACGCCTGTGTAAGAGTAAAATCGATTATAGAGGTAAATAACTGATATAATTTCTTGTAAAAATGATATTTGTATGTGTTATTGTTTAGTTTCATTATTTCAGTCTAAGCGGTCATAGTGAACCGCATGGTTATTGTTCATTGTAGTTCACCGACGCCATTGTTGGTCACGTGCCTGAGTAAGAGAAAAAAAAAAAAGAGTTGATACAGAGGTAAATGAGTGTGTGTATATATATTGTTGTAAAAAAACGGTATTTGTAATTGTATGTTTAATTGTTATTTTGATTGGTTTTGATCTTTCATGTGAAATTATTCTTGAATTCACTAAATGAATGTTCTGGTCTGTGATCAGGCCAGGTTTTTTCTTTGTGTTTTTTTTTTTCTATTTTTTTTCTTCTTGATTCTACGGATTCGTGACACCCCTGTGATCTTCTGTGACATCCTGTGAAACTTCACATTTGATGGTGAGCCAACCAAATTGCTACAGAGGAAAAAAGACGACAGAGGAAAACATCATAAAGAAGAGGACAATATCCTTTCCTTCCAACCCAGTCTCATAAAAATACGTACCATACGTACCTTTTCTGCAACACCGTTTTTACGTACCTTACTGCACGTTTCGCCGCAGTTTCAAAGAGAAATGTCCACTGAGTGACTCATTGCTCTTTGGAGATTGGTGATCGAGTGTTGGTAAGGAACGTTAGGTTACGTGGGAAGCACAAGTTGGCAGACAAGTGGGAGTCTGAGGTGTATGTTGTAGTGAATCAGGCAGCTGATTTGCCAGTTTACACCGTTCGTCCGGAGAGAAAGGACGGTCCTCTGCGTACTCTTCACAGAGACCTTTTGCTCCCCTGTGGATTTTTACCATCTCCAGAGGTTGAAACACCCACACTAAACAAATCCATCTCAAGACCTAGAACACGACAGAGTCCTGATGTTCCGTTAATTGATGACAACTCTCTTTCTGATTCAGAAGAAGGAAATTCGTATGGTGGGTACAATCATTCTCCAAATGTGGAGACAGTGCATTTTTCTACAGTTCATGAAATCTGCAAAGAAAAGAAACCGTGTACGGTGATTCTGCTGATAACTCGGCCAAACAAACTTTTCCAAATGACGAAATTTTGCAAGGAGACCAGAGTGAATACTTACCTGTTGAACTTTCTGGCGACAACATACCTGTCAATGCTCCAGGTGAATACTTACCTGTCGATGTTCCTGGAGTCCCTGAACAAAGTAACTTACCTGATAAAGGCCAAGTTGAAGTTGTAAAGGGTAATTCTGTTGATAAAGGAGTTGAGGTAACCGGTGTTGTTGAGAATTCAGATTTTCCTGCAAAAGAAACAGGACAACACTCAGAAGATGAGATAGAATACACAGACGCTCTGCCAAGACGTTCTGTCAGACAGAGAGAGAAACCAGAGCGACTTACTTATTTTCAGCCAGGAAACCCATTAATATATGTGGTTCAATCTTTGTTTCAAGGTCTGAATTCAGCTTTTGTTAAATCTCTTGGTGGAGATGAAGATCTGACCATCTTTCCCTTAATGTCTAATGGTTCACATGGTGTGGTAACCAGTCAGCCAAGCAAAACATGCAAAGGGGCTTGCATGAGTTCAGGAGGGGAGAATGTAACCCCGGTTAAATGAAGTGTAATTGAAGGGAATTATTTAATTTATTCACAGTTTAGTAACATCATATTTCTCTAATAAATGTTGAAAAGAGGTGTAGAGGTTATTAAAGAACATTTAAAAATTAGTCAATTTATCCTATTTAGAAGATTAGTTATTGACCAATGAGAGCTCTCTGTCGTTGCGCCCCCTGCGTGGTGACGAGCATGCGCAAAGACAGAAGAGATGAGCTAGACCGAGAAGAAAAGACGTGATCTGATTTTCACGATCTAATTTGAAGAGATATAGATAAAAAATCCTCCGACAAGTGTACCAAAGTATTAGAATTTATTTATTTCGAGCCATCCAGTATCTGAAGAAGCCGATTGAATATTGTTGAGTCACATTTAACTCGTTCACTACGCCATTGTTGGTCACACACGCCTGTGATAGAGAAGCGCCTTGTTTACGACGCCATTGTTGGTCAAACACGCCTGTGATAGAGAAGCGCCTTGTTCACGACACCATTTTTGGTCACACATGCCTGTGATAGAGAAGCGCCTTGTTCACGACGCCATTGTTGGTCACACACGCCTGTGATAGAGAAGCGCCTTGTTCACGACGCCATTGTTGGTCACACACGCCTGTGATAGAGAAGCGCCTTGTTCACGACGCCATTGTTGGTCACACACGCCTGTGATAGAGAAGCGCCTTGTTCACGACGCCATTGTTGGTCACACACGCCTGTGATAGAGAAGCGCCTTGTTCACGACGCCATTGTTGGTCACACACGCCTGTGTAAGAGTAAAATCGATTATAGAGTTCACCGACGCCATTGTTGGTCACGTGCCTGAGTAAGAGAAAAACAAAAAAGAGTTGATACAGAGGTTTTTTCTTTGTGGTTTTTTTTTCTATTTTTTTTGTTCTTGATTCTACGGATTCGTGACACCCCTGTGATCTTCTGTGACATCCTGTGAAACTTCACATTTGATGGCGAGCCAACCAAATCTGCTACAGAGGAAAAAAGACGACACTGGAAACTGCAGTGATATGTACTTATTGGTACGTATCTCGCGTCTTGCAAAAATGTGCCCCCAGGTACGTATTTGCCATGAGACCGGGTAGTTTCCTTCAATTATCAGCCTTGCTTTATGAAGCAAGATGATCCTAATCTAAAGAATTAAGTTCCCTTCTTTGAGGGAACTGACAATAAAAAAAAGAAAGAGACGGGAAAAGAGAAGAAACTGATCAGTACTTTACAGAACATTGAACTATTGATGGTATATGGTTACCCATAAACCATTTGATTGACCCCGAAGTCCTTATCGGGACAGCTGTGATAATTTGAGAGAAAAGTCAATTATTTTATTCATTCATTTATTTTTTTATTTTATTTCCTTCTGACATTTCTGACCGGTCTGTGTATATGTTTTGGGGAAAAAAAGAAGAGTGCACTCAAGGGAAGTTTTCATAGTTGATCGTTATTGTATGACATTGTAAATTACTTTCTTTTGTTTTGTTTATTATTTCCACTTTATATAAAAAGTAACAATTACATTCCAAGTACAAATTTAACTTTGTGCCTGTCTGTTGTTTCTCACCACAACCCGCCACCTCCTTTACGATCTCTAAATCTTCTGATCAATTCAGTTCTATCCGCAATAACAGCAATTAATTTATTAAATTATTGCCAATTCCTTAGACACGTGTTACAGGAAGCTTCATGTAATTGAGTTAACTAAGAACACTAACTCACGTCTGTAACAGAGGAACAGATGTACATTTCAAGCAGAAAGATGAAAATGCAGAAATGTGTTGCTTTTGTTGTTTTTTATTCCCCTTTCCTTTAAATGTTTTACATTCTAACTGAATCATTTAACTCAGCACTGTATAACCATGAACAATGAAATTTTATACAATATCCTACAATATTCTACTGCATCATAGCCAGAGCAGTATAAACTATACGTTACAAGATACAGTTCACTCAAAAAATGAAAATGGACTTTTCCCTCATATGTGTATCACTGCAGTATGTTTCACTTTCTTTCTTCGGTGGAAAACAAATGGAGATATTTTAAAGAATGTCTAAGCTCTTGATTATAATTTATACCAGGCCCGACTCCACAAGATTCCAGAAAGAGGCAATTTTTCTGTCCACAATGAAAGTGAATGTTGAGCGAAATAACCAACAGTCAATCATAGCAGTGCATGGATGAGTTCTCTTTCTTTGTGCACGCTCTCACACAGCACAGCTGAAAAAAACAAGAAATTTCATGACAACCTCGTGATGCATCTCCAGATGGTATCTATTTTATAATTTTCTTTTTGGAGGTTGAAGTATTTAGCTCAAAACAAGTTAACAGGTTATATTTTGGTCTTTTTTCACACAAATATTTAGAAAAGTAGGAAAAAGTAACTAAGTGACTACTTGTATGGTGTTTCTATGCTTTTTGGACATGGGCAGCCTCTTGTCTCTTCATTCTTTCATTGTAAAAGATCTGCTTGAATTAAGTTCTAAATTTATCCTTTTGAAATCAAAGAAAAAAAGAATGCCATACAAGTCTGGAATGGCACTGCGGTCAGTAAAATAGGAAAATGTCACTTCATACTGAATTTTCCCTGTACTAGCTTCCTAAATTTGAAACTGTTTGGAGGTTGGCTGATGCCTGAAGTAGTTATGCATCTTTATTTTTCTCCACGGCATTTGATTTTACACAGAATTAAATAATTTTAATCAGTTTTTCCACTATCTTCAACTAGCATTTGTACTGCATGAAAAACAATATTAACTAAACAATTGCACAGACGATCAGAGGTGAAGTACCTCACATCTCAGCACTTAAGTGAGACTAGTCCTGACAACCTGCATTAGATGGCTGTTTACTATACTTTACCGTGCCAACCTCAGGTAATATAATAGTGGGTAATGACTCTCATACGTACATACATACATGGAGTAGATGTATGCGGTTTTGTGTGAGCGTGTATGACGTTGACATTGATAGAGCTAAATGAATGGGGCGCCGTTAGTTCTGGGTCATTACACCGCTAAACTGGGGTTTCGTTGGCGAGAGAGCGGAAAACAGCACGGTGGTCGACTGCTGATTTTGTGGTTCATAGCCACCATTGTTGTCATCACTCTCATTGCACATAGGAGGCAAATGTCCTTATGCAGTAAGTGTTGTTAGAAATGCAGCAAAATTTGAATTTTCTTGGTCAGATTTGGACGTCCTCTTTAACAAAAATGAATCTTCTCAAGGAGGATTCAGTTATTATGAACATAAATGTGGGGCAAAGATGTTCAGGCAAGTGAGGAATAACAGTCTATTCCCAAGGCCAGAACATGAAGGGGTTCAAAAAACAAAAAGTGGGCAGATGGGGCTAAAATTCTCTCATCTTTTCTGTCTCTCTCTCCCTGACTCAATTACGGCTGCCATTTTCCTCCTGTCGGTATAACCCCTTCTGCACACCGCTCTTCAAAAGCGGCTCTGACTCAGTCAGCAACATTCAACATTAACACACGCTAATTATTCATGAGGCTGGAGTCACAGTGGCCAAAGAGAAAACCGCACCGCATCTCCTCATTAATGTATACATTTCTATCCAGCATCCCTCAATCCATGCCAAGACATCCAACGCAATCACAGCCATGTTAAACCAGGTTTACATCTGGTCAGGGGAAAGCAATTCTACTCTTTTATGTAATCAATGAAATATGTCTGTCGTTTACTGTTGGAAACGTGATTACTGGCCCGTCTGGCTGTGGCTACAGTAACAAGAGCGCTGTTAACATCGTCACAGTAACGCTCCGGGAAAGGTATTGCCTGTCAGTGCCCAGTGAGGACGGAGTTTATTCCTTCTTAATAGGCTTTGGGCCGAGTTCCCACCGGAGAGTTTGGTTGACAATCTGACAAAGTTATCTGGAGATAAATGGGTTATGAAGCAGAGAGAAAGGGCCGGAGAGAGAGTGATTGAGTGAGTGAAAATGTCTCAGATTTGATGGAGGTTTGATGGAGGATGTAGCCAGGGGTCCATAGGTCTAGGCAAGTACGGATGCACTAGACTGTACCATAAAAACATTCAGTCTCATATGATAGACCGTTTCTAAATTTGTGGCCATGCACTATTAACACTGCTTTCAAACTCGAATACCAAAATATTAGTTAAGTTACAACACCTATGAGCTACCTTGATGCCATTTTAAGGAATTACATACACTCTCCAGACAAAAGGACCTTTACACTTTTTAATCTTTAGAAAGAGTACAGTATGTAATATGGTAATAATGTACTTTAAAACAACATACTTAAGTGTGAATTGAATTAAATGTTTTCGGACACTTAATTGCATGTTATTTGCAAATAAATGAAAGTGTATTGCAGTTTAAATTTATATTAAATAAAATTAGTTGAACATTGGAGTTAATTTTGACCCCACTTAAGTACAACTTAAGTACTTAGTAAGATCTTTTTTGACAAAATACTATTAATACATAATATTTTAAAAATGTACTTTAATAGAAAATTTGAAAAATACATTTTTTAAAAGTAAACTTAAGTGTGTTAAGAAACAGTTATGAAAGTTTACTCTACTTAAGAACACTTAAGTGACCTTTTATTCTATTAATATTTTAGTATCTGCAAGTATAGCAAACTAAGCTAAACATTAAAGCTCAGTGACTAATATGAATCTGTTTCTGTCAATATTCTTTATTAACAAGTAGTGTACTTATGTACACTCATCTCATAAATACATTCCGACAGACAAGTTTAGATCAACGTCTAATATCAATGGGTTTATATTTCATTCATCACTGAAAGTTATCAGTTACTAAAATTCAATCTAAATAAAATTTACTATTTTAACTCAATATTTGTCTGTGCTCTGCATGTTTGTGCTTATTAGAGTATCACGTTGTTAGTGTAGCAACATGCTAACATCAAACTTTGTTGAAAAGTTGCCACTATGTAGACTGTTACAAACATATTCCAGCATGCAACCTTAAAATGTTGATGTAGAAACAGCAAACCAAACCCAGTAAACAGCAAGACTGCTCGCTGGGTTTGGAGCTAATATATTTTTATTAGCAGTTGTACAGTGCACAAATTAATCTTAACGCTATCGTTAAAAGTCTGTAATTTTTATATATGGTTCATCTGATGTGTGTGCCTGTCATCTCATTTTATGGCAACGGCCTTCATGACTGGAGAGAGAATGAGGCCTTTAAATGTCATGATAACAACATCTGATCAACCTAATTAGAGAGAGAGAGAGACCTCATCATGGACCTAATCATTACGGGGATGCGACAACTACACACACACTCTCAAAAAGCCCAAGTAAGCTGCTTTCTAGATAGTAAATCCTAACCAAAATGCTGAACATTGTTTGTACAGTAGGCAGCAACTGTATGTGTGACAAAAATAGCTCTTATCATGTGAAGTGCACAGGAGACACAATCAGGGGCGTGTCTAGAGCATTTTAAATGGGGGGGCCAGTCGGGGGCACTGGCTCAAAAGAGGGTGGGGGTTGTGTTTGCGGAACGATGTATGTTAAAAGCACACGTCCAGTTTTGTGTGAGTGAAGGAAATCCGCTTGGGAGTGGAGAGATTCGTCCTCGCGCACATGGATCGCGTAACATTATGCGCACTCGACATTGTCATTAAGATCACACTATAGAAACCGCCTAAAATTAGAAATGTACTAAAAACAAGCCTATGGCAAGACATCTGGTAGGGGGGGCACCTGGGGTGGCCAGCCAAATTTCAGGGGGGGCCGGTGCCACCCCTGGCCACCACGTAGACACGCCCCTGGACACAATTGATTCCTATGCCATTTGATGTTAGCATGTTGCTAAGCTAATGACACAACAATACACTAGCATTAAATAAACATTAGGTATTTTTGTCCGGCAGTGATTTTTTCACTGAAGCTCTTCATTTGCCATGAAATCACTCTGATCTTGTTCAGGCCAGCGCTGTAAACTGTTGACTTGATCACTTAGTGCTGGGAAGGATAAAAAGACAAAATGTTTTGCATTTGCAGCACAGTCGTCCAGTTCAGATGTGACAGTGTTGTAAACAGAGAACATGAGCGTGTGTTTGTGTGTGAATTGATTTCGCCCAGCGAGACAGACTCTGCTAATGGCGTCTTGGCCTGACTGAAACATATACCAAAGTGATTATTCATTACAGGGCCATTTCATGGTGTTCATCACTACAGAAGCTTCTGTCTCTCAAACCAGCCGTGCTGGAATAGCCTGAGGAAACACTGTCAAATCTGTGAGAGTGTGGCGGTCCTGCTATCTCACTGAGACTACCCCCAGCGTGCTTCACACAGTCAAAAAAAAAAAAAAAGAAGAATATGTTAAGGAGGGCTGCCTCATATGCGGTCAGACTTGAGAATAATGTTTTTAAAAAATGAGTTTATTACAATGGTGTTGTATGGATGATTTTTTTTTGTATGATTATGAATTGTATATGCAAATCTGTGCATTAACCATGTATATAACTATAAACATGTGTAGCTTTGCTGCACTGTTTTATGCATGCACTGCAAAATCCTTTTTTGTATCATTTTTAAGTCTGACTGACATCTCAATAAATCTGCTAATGAATAGAAATAATATTAGAAATATTAGAGACACTACCTCTTTAATATGTCAGTTGTTTCTCCTCAACAAATGGAGAGTTTTAGAAGAGACCTCAAAATTGTCCAGAAGAGACTGCAAAAATGCTTACATTTGTCAAAATACCAAAGTTTGCAAGTCAGACATATCAATAGAGTGCTGCAGGAATGTATTTTTGTAGGTCACAACCCCAGAAACAAGTTAGCATTTTAGCACTTAGTGTGTCCTCAAGTCATCGTCCTCAAGTTTATTTATTTATCTTTTATTTATTTTTTTATGGGTTTTTGGTTACCTGAAATAAGGTGAAGGTACCAGTGTGAAGCTAACTTCTAGTTTTGCCTACAAAAATACATCATCACAACACTCTTTGTGAACTCAGTTTCTTACTATTCTCCCAAGACTAAATGATCTGAGCTATGTTAGCCATATTAGCAAGTCAGAGTAGCCTAACTAGATATTTTATAGCTCTTCATGACTAAAGCTGTGGTTGTATTTACTATTGCTCTGCAAATTTTCAAGGTCAAAATGTAGTAATTTCAATAGCAACATTCTGCAGTATTGCAAGTATCTCCTGTGCAATCTGCAGTATTGCAAGAGGGTGAATATGCACCCACACAGATTTTGCTCCTGTTAAAGTTGGTCACCCAAATTCGCTGCATTGACCAACAGATACCTGCTTGATTTTAAAGTGATTTCTGTTTGATCTGTGCACTGCTATTGACAATAGACCATTTTTGTCCAGAAATTTCATTCAAATGTGATCTCTTCTTTAGGTATGTATGGCAACAAATGTTTCTACTTTTATTTCTCCTTATATGAGAGGTATATGAGACAACATGGACATTTAAATTAAACATAAATGAGTGCTCCCTTAAATCACATAAGCTATGAAAGAGCAACCTCTGAGCAATAAAAGTTTCCTCTGGGTGCACATGTCTTGAAATGTGTACACTCCCTTTGTGGACATGCCTTTCTGCACCAACACCTTTATTTCCTCTTTGTTGTGTGTGTGTGTGTGTGTGTGTGTGTGTTTATGATGGTCAGAGCCTCAGCTGTCCCAAAGCTGAAATTGGCAATAAAGTTGAGCTCATATAGATCAACTGAGTGGGCTAAGGGTGGACCTGTCGCCTGGGCCATCTTCTGGGCCGTCTCTCTCTCTCGCTTGTTCCCTCTGCAACACAAACATACAGTTTAAGAGGACACACACTATGTTTATCAGAGTGATATTTATACATTTTGTATGCATAATATTAGGCAGGGGTAAAAGTCAGTAATAGGTTCAGATGTTGTTGTTTTTATGTGGACATCTGTAAAATACTTTTAAATAATAATGAAAAAACATACTACACTTTATTTTATTGGTTGCTAAAAGCATCAGCAAACTAGGCAAAATATTTAATTATCAAATGCACAAGGGTTGGCGGATGTGTTGAATTTTGTAAAAGAAAGGCATTTCAGTTATACACAAATCTGCAAACGTGCTGAGGAGTTCAATTTCAATTTTTCAATTTTCAATTTCAATTTCAATTCAATTCAATTCAATTTCAATTTCAATTTATTTTTATTTCGAACTATTAAAAATACAAAAGGAAAAAAACATAATAAATATACAAATAAATACCAATAAACAAAAAAATAAAATAAAAAATCAACAAATATAAATTATTATTATTATTATTTCTTTTTTTTTTTACATATATTCAACCTGTTCGAAATTAAAAAAAAGGGTAGGTAGAAGCCCTAGGCTTATTAAATCCTACCCTCAGTAATTACCAATACCAAATCACAATCAGCCATAATAAATCAGACATACCATTTTGAATAATACAAAAATACTAGTCCAAATTACGTCCTACTTTATCTATCTATTAAGATAAAGAAGACAAACAGAAACAAAATCAAGCAGCATTAACAACAATGCTCTGTGGGAGCAAATTATATACAGTATGTTCCTGGTTATACGACAAAAACAGTCACTTTAATTCATAATTGCAGGTATTTCTAATTATTAAAAAAAAAATCTGGACCAAAATACATAATTGTTAAAACACACACACACACATTCATTCAAAATCCACCAAAATTATTGCAGTAGGCCTATTGCATTGTAATTGCTAGAGTGTTCTGGGTGTTCATTATTATATTATATGGATTATTCTTGTCAGACGCCATCTTAAATTATATGCCAATAAATCAACATATGTTTTCCTAATAGAAACAAAATGGTTTGTATTTTTTTATTTTTTTATTTTTTTTTTTACAAAAAAGTCTGCTTTATATTATGCTCTTTTTGGTCAGGTAAAATCACATAACAAGCATTTTCCCTTTCCGTTCATGATGTGTTTCTGTCATTTAGTGGGCTGTGAGCCACAGGGCAGCTTGTCTTTGCCTTTCACAGAAGTTTTTGCATGTTAAAAGGATTGTGTTCTATCACAGTCGCAGGCCTGTAACTGTGGCGGTTTGAAAGAGCCACAGTGCTCCCTGCTGGACGTGCCTAAAAAATCACCTAGTTCATTGGTTTAAGGGTGACTGGTCAAAAATCCTGCTTTCTTCGGTGATGTAATTGTGTGTATGAGTGTTCTGCACAATGCATGTTCAACAGTGTCTGTGTCACACCGATATGTGTGTGCATGTTTAATTACCCAGACGGGCAATGCAAAAAAGTATGAATTTAAAGGATTCCTCCAAGAATTTGTCTCGTTCACAGACAACCTGCATGGCCAGTGGGCAACAACAACAAAGATGAATTGACTTTTCAGAATATATAACAATCAACATCTTCCCTGTAGATGTTTTCCCTCATGGCTGGAGGAAACCGATTTCACAGCGTAATTAAAACTCATAAATGAGTGGCGCTGGGTGTGAGCGGCGGTCTGGGATCCACGGCCCCTAGCGTGACCCTCGGCCTTTGGCTGCTCTGCGTGTTGTGAAACAGAGGAACTGTGCTGTCACTTGCATTCAGTTTTCCTGCATTCTCTGTGTCTCAAGGGCTCGCCCTCTTTCGGGTGGACATGTTAATATTGTGTCACAAAAGAGAAGGAAAGGATGAGAGATGCCAACAAATTTCCATCATCTTTCTGTCACCAGCCACTTTACTCCCTCCTTGCAATGCATTTGCATGTGTTGCATCACACATGCATGTGTGATGCATGTGCATCTTTGCCAAAGATTCTCTGTGTTCACACAACAATAGCTTGTTCCTTGCACTTCAAAGCCAACTAAATTTTTACTTTCCTAATGCATGTTTCTGTATATGATTTACTTGTAATAATCCAATACATTTACTGTTTTCTTGTTTCCTGTTCTTTCTCTATGAATATCCTGTTTCTTGGAAACAGCATACTGCATTGATGTGATGTTGTCGCTCAGGGGTGCGTTTCCCAAAAGCATCGCTAGCTAACTATGGTGGTATGGTGGTCCATTGAACTCTACTGGTAATGATGGAACGTGTGACCATAGTTGTTTGCAAGGACAGTTGCTAGTGACTGTGCTGCCATCAGCCAATCAGCATTGTCAGGAGGCAACTTTCTCTAACCTTTCAGCTCAGATGATTGACTCATAAAAATCTGTAAGTGGAACTGTGCACCAATGTGCTGTGCAGATTTCAAATTGTGTGTACCTGTAGCTCATGCTCCAGCCGAGCAACTGCCATTGAGTACGGATGTTAGGGAATAGCTCGATCTCATACCGAAACCAATATTATCAAAATTGATCAAATCAAAACCCTGGTGTTATTTCATGTTGACTTCAGGAACTGTACATTTCGAAAGTCTTTAGGTTAGTTTTTTTAAGAAAAGATCAGAGAGGTTCTAAATTTTCAGTTGATATGTTTAGGGAATCATGCAAATTCTTTACCAAAATACAAAAAGAATATACATATTTTATGTATTCATAATTATAATTGTATATATATATAATTATTACACCACGATTTCATTGACACAAAAACAGCCATGCTCTTTTAAGGTCTCCAGCTTACCTACTCTCCCCTCTCGAGCTGTGCGGTGTGATGTGCCGTGTAAATCTGCGGATTACCGTAGACAGAAAGAGATAGGGAGCAATCACAAACATGCGGCCGCCGCAGCTGATATGTGCCTCTTGTGGCGTCAGGCCTGCGTTTCTCCTTCCTGTCACACAGTCGTTCCGTGTCCCGTCCCGAGACACGATCTGCCCGATGCCTCCTGACAGGCAGTCAGTCTGCTACCGCTGCCCATCTGACTGCGCCCGATTCCGCTGTTCGTTTAAATATACAGCCGCTGCACTTACAGGTTATGAGAGGTAGCAGTGCAGACAGTTGTGCACGGGACACGCGGCTCAACTAGACAAATCAGGATAACGGGAAGGAAAGAAAGAAAGAGGGGTATAGTGGGAGCGCGGAATAGCCCCACAGGCACCATCAATGACCCCACAATATATTTCTAACTAATGTGACCCCGCATTGTGTATCGCAATTGGCATTGGAAAACTCCCACAGGCTACGGATTGTTCCCGGGAGTGGGGATCGCGGTCCTGCGTGCCGGCTCATACATACAGGATGTGGCAGCTCCGGGCATTGCGCAGCAGCGGCGTTCTGCGCTGCGCTGCCGGCGTGCATTCATGATAGTGCTACGGGCTAAAACTATCTGACGAACCGCGACGCGCAAACAAAAACAGAGGCAGAAAACAAGAGAATTAGTCTTACCTTGTTCCTGAGGACCTAATCGTTTCTGATCGTTTGTGTATGTACTCATATGCGTGTTATTTAGGCCAGATGTTTTGATTTTCATTCATTTATTTGTTTCCATAAACAATGTTTAGATTGGAGAGAGAGAGAGAAAAGAATAACATATGTGAAGGACTGTTTTTATATATTGGCATATCTAGTGTGAATCTTAGCCTATATATCCACAATTGCTGGCAAAGTATGATTATGATTGGACTGTGGATATACACTTGCATATTCCTGAAACAAGACACAACATCACAGAAGGGCTTTGTGTTTCTGTCTAGGATTTGTGGGTTAGGATTAGATTCTGTCGCATTGTTTTAAACCCTCCTATTGTGCTCAAGAACTAGGCCTACAAGATTCATGTAAAAACAGAAAATCCCTATTGTCAGAGATTATAAAATATAAAAATATGTGAGAAGTGTAGCCTAATAATTCCCATTTATTGTTATTTCTGTTGTGTTAGGGATTATATTTCACTTGTTTCACATAGGTCACATATTTTTGTCTTCAAAATTAACTGCATACACACACAAACACACAAACTCGCACTTCTTTTCAGTGCTCTAGTAATTGAGATCCAAACAAGAAAAGAAAAACAACCTTAATATTAAGCAAATATATAAATAAACAGTACTTTTTCCGAAGACATTCAGAAGACAGTTCAGTTCACCATTATAAATTAAAGGTCCCCTGAAATGCGTAGAAACACGCAGTTACTCTATGTGTTGACGTCATTTTAACTGAAACAGGAAGACAGGGCGGGACATATCAAGCAGCCCCGCCCCTTTTTAAAATAGCCAATAGCGTTCGTTTATATCGCAGCTTGGGCTAGAGCCGTTCAGAGCCGTTTGAGCTCCGGGAAGCCGCATTTGACAGGGTATGCCAGCCACAATCTTATGGGCTTACATTTCTGCCACAATTCTGCGCGCGAAAGATCATATTTTGAGCACACAAAAGTGCATTTTGCACGCGCGCGATCTGAGTTTTGTGGAGAAAATGTTCGTTTCGCAAAGAAAAAAGTCTTTCGAGCGCACGGAAATCAATTTTGCATTTAAAACACGTTTCTGGATGTGTGCAGACCTTCTCTTTTGCGCGTGCAACGTTTCACTAGCTTGCTCACCTGATGCCCCCCTCAGTGCTCGCTAAATGCCAACAGCTCGCGTGCTCAACACTGTGTTGAGCACGCGAGCTGTTGGCATTTAGCGAGCACCGAGGGGGGCATCAGGTGAGCAAGCTAGTGAAACGTTGCACGCACAGAAGAGAAGGTCTGCACACATCCAAAAACTTATTTTAAATGCAATCAAAATATGATCTTTCGCGCGCAAAATTTTGGCAGAAATGTAATTCCATACAATCTCATCCATATTGCTATAAAATATAGCATTCTGTGTAGAATTCAAATAGCTCTAATGCATTTTGTGGTCTGCGCCGACTCGCGCATGTGATCCGCTCCGTGCTATCGTGTCTCTGGACCGGAGCAGAGTGTGTGCGGTGCGGTTAGAAGCTGAAGTACGATGTGATGTCAAAAAAAAATCGTTGAGCCGTTTTGGCGGAAGTGACGAACTGCAAGCTTTGAATGCTTATATCTTCTAAATGCGAATTGTGTCACTGTTTTGGAGCACACTGCCTTATAGATAACCTTAAGTCTAACATATTGATACTAACACCCAAAAAACTTTAATTTTGATTTCATGGGGACTTTAAATTTCAGTCTTAAAAATTCACAAGTTCTTGTGTATTTCACATTTTTGTGTTTGACAAGCTACAATAAATTAACTTTCTTTCTTTCTTTCTTTCTTTCTTTCTTTCTTTCTTTTTTCTGACTCTTTATGTTTTTCAAAGTGTTGAGTTTTGGCAAATTGCATGGAAACCAATGGAGGTTATGAGGGGGTCACAAAAAAAACATATTATTTGTGCAGCCTATCCAAAAAAAAAAACATCTGTTGAAAATGTGCATGCACATTCATGACCCTAAATGAAAAATGCTCGCAAAATTTTCAAGATGAAATAAAGAGTTTTTATACAACACCTTGACTAAATAAAGTTTTACCAGTATTTTGAGCAGGTTAAAACATTTGTCAAATTGACTCTAGGGGGTAAAGGAGCACCGTCAGAAGCCTTTTCTTCATGCTGTATTCCTCAAAGAAAAAAATAAAAGGTCTCGGCCAAGATCTGTGACAGACAGTGATTTGACTGATGGGTGCATGAGAAGCATACAACACTTTCAAAGCTGCACTCGCTTTCCATGATGTCACCCACACCTGGACCTTATAGAGTTAATGAGGCCGGTTTGATTGATAGCTGACATTTCATTATGGAGGAGTCATACAGTGATTGTGTAAATCCAAGCAGACACGGCGCACGGAGGACGAGCAGGAGGATGCTGGGAAACAGACAGCCAAGTGAAGCAGAGGGAAACTTGCTGCAGGACTCGGGAAACTCTAAACCCTCGCTGTCATTTTGATTTAAATTTCCAGGATTTAGATGAAAAACAATGAGAAAATACATATATGCTACTATAAACTGCACTGCAACTCTTTCATCTGCTGTACAGTTGTGCCTGAGCTGATTGATGGCAAGATCACAGGCATATTTTTTTCTCAATTCTCCATCAAGAAGATACTTATGATTGCATGAAAACAAACATGGGAAAATTGTGTATACAATACATCCATGCAGGATCTAAAAACCAGTCTGGATTCTGTGTCGGTGGGTTCTTCCTGTGAAGTCAGCATCTCTTTGATCTGCATTATGGGTCTTGTTTCAGTGAACACTCATGCAAGTTACAAATCCTAACTGTGGTTGGAACAATAAAAGAACAAAGACTCACTCAATAATTTGCTGATTGAGTGGGTCCATTGTGAATTAAAATGTATGTATTCTCAGTAGCCTAAATCTCAGTAAACTGGAAAATAAAAAATACAGTGGAATGTATCCATGAGCTATCTACAAATGCAAAGATGTTTGCTACTTTAATTTAACAATGCATAAGTAATAATAATAATAATAATAATAATAATGTATGTATATATAGCCTACTTACATGTTATATGTGACCCTGGAGCACAAAACCAGTCTTAAGTCGCTGGGGTATATTTGTAGCAAATATACATTGTATGGGTCGAAATGATTGATTTTTCTTTTATGCCAAAAAGCATTATGATATTATGTAAAGATCATGTTCCATGAAGATATTTTGTAAATTTCCTACTGTAAATATATTAAAAGTTAATTTTTGATTAGTAATATGCATTGCTAAGGACTTCATTTGGACAACTTTAAAGGTGATTTTCTCAGTATTTTGATTTTTTTTGCACCCTCAGATTCCAGATTTTCAAATAGCTGTATCTCGGCCAAATATTGTCATATCCTAACAAAACATACATCAATGGAAAGCTTATTTACTCAGCTTTCAGATGATGTTCAAATCTAAATTTCGAAAAATTGACCCTTATGACTGGTTTTGTGGTCCAGGGTCACATATATGCTTGTATGCTTCACTGGGAAGATAATTCCAAAATGCATGAATTGGCAAATTTGACAAACTGGCAAACAGTATTGCTGAGTAGGACTGTAGTTTATGGCCTGTGGTCCGAGCAATGAAAAGAAAAAGAAAAGAGAGAGAGAGAGAGAGAGGATGTATGTCATTTACCTTGGGGAAGTAGCCTAATTCAGGACATTAAAAGTCCTGGAAATAGAATATCGTTTTCTTTATGGCTGACCACAAATTAAGAAGGAGAGGCATCTTTTAAACTTAGCCCTTAGTGCTGGAAATTATGATATCAATAATATAATTTTGTGTTAATTCTAAAGACATTAAAAAATAAAAACAATTTTGTCTTAACTGTGATTTCATAATACTGCAGCTGGCTTTTTAAAATAACATTTACATTCACCAAGCTGAGTGGCTACTACAAATAGGCTAAACCAGACTATAATAAACTAACGTATATACTATTTTAATTACTTTTATTTCATCGTATTGTAAAGTCGTATTGTGTCAATATAATTGCAAGTTTTTCTGCAGGAGAACTTATACAAATTTTGCAAGCAAAAGTAATAAGATTTATCATATTTATTCTGCAGGGTATATCACCACATGAGGGTCTCTTCTGTCCATCATGACGTAAGCGAGGCGCGACTGGAGGATCTCCAGCAATCAGCGAGCGCTTTATGTGTCAGGTTTCCGGTGTGATCAAGATGGCGTTAAGGGAGCTGAGCTCGTTGGAGAGATTTCTAGGATTAAAAAAGCCAAATAAATACAGTTCGCAAGGAGGGAAAAAGGTGAATAAAACACTGAATGTGATATACATGGAGTTACGAGGCTGTTATACATTTTCAAGATGCGTTTGTGCGTGGTATTATGTGAGATATTAGAGATCGTATGAATCAATGACTGGTGTAAATCAATGGGGTTTTATTTCAAATTTTGATTACTTAAGATTTCAGATTTTTATGTTAAGCAGGATTTTCACATGAGTGTTTCATAAGTTCATAAATTGTGATGAATTTTTATGTAAACAAGCGATCATGTGTGTTAGTTGTAGCCTCACTGACAGATCTGTGTTAGTGTGAGCTGTGGCTGTGATCTGAAGCACCGAAGACCGCACCATTTGGAAAAAAATAACTTAAGCTGTTTCAGATAACATGTTAGAGAGCATTCGGAACATACAATATATTGGGTACAATATGCAGATGCACATAAAAAACAAAAGACCACATGGCCATTTTAGTTAACTTGTATTGTTGGACCTCGTGTACCTCGCCTCCCAAGAAGTAAATATTACTTTAGATAAATTTAACAAAAGTTAGGAGTGCTTTCACACCCACAAGGTGTATTCAAGGCTCATATAAATGTGTATTGCCATGTCATGTGTTTCCAAAGAAAAGGGTGAGAAGTAAGCTAGAAATATAGCTATATTCTCGTAATCAGAATGAATGTGATTTGTCCCCAAGGAAATTTGATTTGAACTTCATGTTCTCTGAACACTAATATTTACTTTCGCCCCATTAATAATACTAATAATAAACATATTGTAATACTTTACATACAGTTGAGTTTTATAAATAATTAAGACTATATGTATATGTGTGTGTGTGTGTGTGTGTGTGTATATATATATATATATATTAGTAAACATTAAAAAAAAAGTAAAACTCTGCAGCCATGATCGCGACACTAATATAATAACATATAAAATATGTTATGTATTATGTATAATATTCATGTTAATAATATCAATGTTAATATTAGTCTTGTATGTATAATGTATAATATTAGATTGGTCAACACTGTACATCAATATGAAGTTAATGAAATTAATTTAGCAAATTCTGAAATGTTTAAGTGATAAATCTCTTCATCAGCCTGAAAACCTGTTCAAACTTTAACAAAGTTTACCCTACTTCATTAACATGAATTTATGTATTTTATGAAACACATACATTTACCTTACCACCTAATTAAAAAAAAAAGTTTTAAATCAGTTTTTTCTTTTTTTTTTTTTTGTCCACACCTCCAGCATTGCTTTGACTTAAAGCAGTAATTTAATGAATAGATCTACCCCTGCTGATTGCTTTCAGGTAAATTTTTTTCCTTTTTTATGTATCCATTTGTAGGTCCCTGTTCTCCAAAACAACAATGGACCAGCATTGATTGGTCTGGTCACTATAGCGTCCCATCTGGTCCGTGAGGCTAAGAGACCTGAGCTGCTAGGAGACAGCGCTGAACGGAGAGCTGTGGTCCAGCAATGGCTCGAATACCGAGTAACACGACTAGATAACTGTTCTAAAGAAGAAGTCAAAGTTATTTTGAAGGTATGATGTTATAATGATTTGAGGTTAAACAGTTCTCATTTAAAAAAACAAAACAACATTTGTACACATTGTACTGCACTGTTTTATGTTCAACAATGCTTCAGACATCATTAAGATTAAATGTGAAAGAATTGCGAGATATTCATATTAAGTCACCTTTAAAATTAAAATGGACAATTATTATTTTTTATGCAATATTGCTGTATTTATTATTAATAGTATACCCATGCACATATTTTTTAAACGTATTGTGCCCTTGTATTCTTTAATCAAAATAACTGTCCCTCCCTCGTGATGATACACTGATGATATATGCACTTCTCGATAGACGAAATCAAGTCTCAACCTACTTTTTTGTTCAAGAAGCAAATGTTTATTTGACAGAACGTTTTCACAAACAAACCATGATTCACTAAAAACGTTTGTACTAAAATGTATTCTAAATTTACAAAAAATATATAGTAACCGCTGAAAGGACACGTATGCAAAAAGCATATACTCTGGATAGATATCGCATATTGCATCTTGACATGGCTATAGATATATCAAATGTGTTTTATCTTAGGGTAATAGTTGTGTATTATATATATATAATTACGATAAAATATATGTTTCATCCACAGCTAATGCAAGCTCTGTAAACTGGGTCTGTATTAGGGCTGCACGATAAATCGCATGCGATATTTAACGCACA
>NW_015552558.1:802510-803723 GCF_001515605.1 Sinocyclocheilus anshuiensis
TTTTCACATTGAGCAGCATTAACTACACAGAGCCGTTGTTCACTGACGAGTTGCGCAAAACCACGTTCATATTCCCGCGATTTTTTGCGCTGCTCGTCAGTGAACAACGGCTCTGTGTAGTTAATGCTGCTCAATGTGAAAGCACGCAGGTGATGGAGATTTACCGCTGATTACAGAACCGGCTTTCTGACAAGATGCGTGTTAAATATTGCATGCGATTTATCGTGCAGCCCTAGTCTGTATAGAAGGTGTTTTATTGTGTATGAACTGGTTTTGAGGACTGCGCACTTGGCATTGCTCAAGGATTTGACAAGAGTGCATCTGTAGAGAGCAGCATATATTACATTTACACAGACACACACAGAACATTCAGGATTCATATTTAAATATTTAATATTTATATTTAATATGTATATTCATATTTTAATATTAAAGTATTTTTGCAGCTTAATATTCACAGACGCTACTGCATATTTTTTTATTTAAGTGTACTGACCTATGAGATATTTTTCTGAGCTGATTACATGATTCTGTCTGCGTTTTCCGCATAGCGGAAATTCATAGGGCCCTAACTAGGGATGGGCGATATGGGCTTAAAAATATATCACGATATTTCTGGTATTTATTACGATAACGATATCAATGACGATAATTCAGGGAATCTTGTTTCTTTTAAGAAAAGTATTGTCTTTCCTATTTTTACAAAATAGGGTGAGCATTAACCTCCTGAGACCCTGCATCCTCAAATGAGGACATTATATTTTAGTGAATTTCTCTGAGACTATACATGTCACAGTCTGGATGTCGTGTACAGAGCACATTCAGGGCTTTTCAGAGATACTAAATGTTTGGATGTTTCACCATGACCACCCCCTCTCCTTGGTCTTCAAAAATGTCTGATATTAATTTAGTGACACTCTTATGGAAATATGATAATATTTTGTAATTGTCATTTAAATCGGACACATTTTTAAACTGTCTGTCATAAATCAACATTTCAGGAAAATGTTATGGGGTTTCAAATCAAAATATGACTTTCTGTTACGAAACAGGATGTTGATTTCATACATGTCCTCATATGAGGACACCGGGACTAAAAGCATGTTTATTACGCATTTTGGGAGACACAACAAATGAATAGGGAAATAAAATATATTTCAATATTCCTATGAAATATTATATATTATTATGAAAATCTTGTCAATTATTACTC
>NW_015552558.1:804104-815939 GCF_001515605.1 Sinocyclocheilus anshuiensis
CCTCCTGAGACCCTGCATCCTCATATGAGGACATTATATTTTAGTGAATTTCTCTGAGACTATACATGTCACAGTCTGGATGTCGTGTACAGAGCACATTCAGGGCTTTTCAGAGATACTAAATGTTTGGATGTTTCACCATGACCACCCCCTCTCCTTGGTCTTCAAAAATGTCTGTTATTAATTTAGTGACACTCTTATGGAAATATGATAATATTTTGTAATTGTCATTTAAATCGGACAAATTTTTAAACTGTGTGTCATAAATCAACATCTCAGGAAAATGTTATGGGGTTTCAAATCAAATATGACTTTCTGTTATGAAACAGGAGGTTGATTTCATACATGTCCTCATATGAGGACACCGGGACTAAAAGCATGTTTATTATGCATTTTGTGAGACAACAAATTAAAAGGGAAAGAAAATATATTTCAATATTCCTATGAAATATTATATATTATTATGAAAATCTTGTCAATTATTACTCTCAATATTACACTTTTCATTACATGTTGCCCCAAAAACACATTAATATGCAAATTAGATGTAGTTTACAGATACATTGTATATAATGAGAAAACCTGTTTGTGGCCATTTTACACACATTTTGCATGAAGAAAAATGGTATATCAAGTCATTCTGTTATGACATAGTTGATAATTCTCTTGCACAGAAACTCCACATATCCATAGCAGAAGTAATACTACTGACGATGCTCCAGGAAGGTATCCAGTTATCGCTGAATAAAACGCACAACAGTGGTAGAGACATTTTAACTGATGAAACTTGAGGGAAATAAACATACGACTACACAAAATATATGGTTTTTCTGTGTTCTTCAATCTTGGGTATTTTTATAAGGAAAGTATATTTATAATGCAATGTTAATCGACATGGCCTTTATCACTGTATATAATACTATCATTCTGTAATATGAAACCACGTCTGGTCACAAAAAGAAGTATTTCAAACACTCGACTATGTTATTAAGTTAATTTGGAGAAAAAGCATGTCAATAAATTATATCTTTGTTGGACAACAGTTTTGTAAACAGGCTCATACACATGCAAAACTGTATCGCACACATGTTACTGCAGTACATTTATTCAGACCGATTTTTTTGTGCACTGTACAGCCCTGACCAAACCAGTTACAGCTCGAGCTCCTCATTTAGCGATATAGGCTACTCCTCAATTTCACGTCCGCATTCCATGATGTCGCTCCGCACTGTCGCACACAGAAATATGTCAACAACTAGACTTTATCATTATTATCGCAGGAAGACTAATTCTTATTGTGGGGAGAATTTTTACCGGTATATCGCAAACGATAAGATATCGCCCATCCCTAGCCCTAACTAACATTAGGACAAGGTTAGGAACAAACGAATAAATACAAACTGTTTGTTTGTTTGTTGTTTTATTTTGCATTTCAACATTATCAGTACATTATCGACTAACATAAGTACAACTGTAAGCCCTTACAGACTGAGATATAGTTATTAATAATAATGCATAGTCTGTGTTTGCTACTTGTCAGTGTCAGTAGCTATGTTTTCATCCACATTTTTATGCGCATTTTGGAATATTGCATAAAAGAAGGTTGGATGGAAATGCCAAGAAGCACATACATTCTTAAAAATGCACATAAAAAACTTATGCACACAATTGAGTAGGATATTTTTTTTACCAATAAGAAAAATGCATATAAACTACCATGGAAACACATTTATCGAATAAATTCCACCATGCGCATTAAAAGTCGTGATTTTGCACGATGGGACTGGATAACTTGACTAACCAGCAGGCTGATCTCGGTGCACAGCATCTGAAATGCTGGTTTGGTCATTCTGAAATGCTTGAGCAATGTCTGTCATCAAAGTATTTCTGTATATTTGTCTTACACGACTACTAGGGATGTAACGGTATGAACATTTCTTATCACGGTTATAGTGACCGAAATTATCATGGTTATCAGTATTATCACGGTATTTTTAAAATGTGCTGAAAATGTTCAAAAAGTACCGACACATAAATCACTTCAAGTTTTATATTTAAAATCAACAAACAACAAATAAAATGTCTTTTTGTTTGCATAAAGATTAAAACAATAACATTACCAATGATGTCCGGATTTTAAATGACAACATGACTGACAACAGTTTATCTAATAGCATGTACGAAATGTTCAAATAAAACTTTGGTTTTAAAAAAGGTTTCATAAAATGGTAAACCTCGCATTTCAGCCTTTAAATAAAGAAAGGTTAAGTCAAAATGATAATTGATTAATAAATGATTATATGTATTTTATCTGCTCCATAATAATTCTAGATACCTTATCCAAATTGTTTACATGTGTAGAATCCACGTAAGCTTGTTTTTCATTAACTGGTCAAAATTTACAGCTTGGTATGCAGATCCGTTTTTTGGCCAGACAAAATCTGCACACAGGCTGAATGTAAATGTAACTCTCTGTAAATCCACTCTCTCACACTAGGTGGCACTTATGGAACAGCAGAATTACAGCTGTTCCCGTAACCTCCGTGGACAAGCAGCATTGCGATTAAGAACACTACTTTATTAGGTATTACACGGAGCGAAGATGAAAACAAAATGGCATCGATTCTTTTCTGAAGACAGTCAGAACTTAATTAGTTCATTCATATATTAATTTGCATAATTCCCTTAGCACTCTTTTAAAACCTCACAGTTTGCCGCCATGTTTTCACACAAAATGAAACTACTCTGAATGTTGTGTGCACATGAGACTGTTATTTAAAGTAGCTTTATGCTAGATAGTGATTATTTATCGTGAGTTTGAATCAAATACGGTTTTAATGATAATTAAAACATGAAACAGTAATACAAACCATTTGAACTTCAGCAGATCGTCTTGACCATGCCTAAATGTTGCTGTCATGTGATTGGCTGATTAGATATTTGCTTTAAGGAGCAATTGAACCAGTGTACCTAACACACCTACGTAATAAATTATTATCAATGAGGTTGTCTACACTGTGCAATTAATCTCTCATTTACATTGTTTACATTGTGTTATTTATAGCAAAAGGATTCACAAGTGTGTAGAACAATCATTGAGGTGCACTGAACAAAAACTTGCAGTATTTTGAGTGGTATTCAGTAGGGTTGTGACGGTGAGGAAATTTCCCCACCGGTTAATCGACGTGTGACAACACCGGTAATACCGGTATCACCGTTGGGGTGGGAGGGGGGTGTTAGTTCGTTTGAGTTTCCCTCTTTTCTTCGCTTTCAAATGGCTTGTAAAAGTTCTGTGCGCATTTTACTTTAATTTTTGAATTTGCGGCAATTGAATTGAATTGCAATTCGGCGTCAAGCAATTGTTCTTTTGAGTTTTCCCTCTTTTCCTCGGATTTCTTGGCTTTCAAATAGCTTGAAAAAGTGCCGTGCGCGTTTTACTTTCACTTTCAAATTAGCGGCAATTCCGCGTTGATTCAATTCAAGCAACAACGTCAAACTAATAACTTTATTAACATAACGAATAAAAATACACCATATATACCTAATAAAATAACAAGTTACTTAGGCTACACAAAATTTAAATAGGTATATAAAACTGAAAATCAGCAAACACTGTGGAACCAAATAAATAAGAAACAGTTGAGCGTTTAGTTTTTAAAAGTGTCTGTCCTCTAACTGAACTAGGCTAAATTATTTTTGTTTCTATAAAAAAAAAATCAAAATGACGGTGGGAGGCGGTGCCGCGGTAGGCAAATGACGTAACCGGAGTTGCGGCTTAACACCGGTATAACCGAAAATACCGTCTATCGCAGCAAGCCTAGTATTCAGTAGATGTGCCACTGACTGTCTTAAACACCACTGATTGGTCACTTTGTTCAGTGCTCGATTGGCGATGATGCTGAACACTGTTAAAAACATTGTAAATAGAAACCTTTGTTGGTCTTTACAGAGCACTCACACACACACTTTGGAGAGTTTGAAAGCAGAGCCTATTTAGCTGTCATACTAGTGAGACGTGAGTGAAATTCACTTGTCATTGAACAGCATGTCTTTATAAGACCAACATTTTGTATTTTTTACATGATATTACCTAATTTTATTTAATCAGCAAAGATATAGCGATAATATGACTAATTCTCAATTTCCTGTCTTTTCCCTTTTCATTTTTAGCTCTGTTGATTCCTGTAAGAATCCGGAATAGATTGCCATTATTATACATTTACCCACGTCATATATGAAGACTCACAGCTAAAACAGATTGAAAACATTGACATGACATCCTCTCATTGAATCAATTGAGTGTCCAAAAAGAATGCCACTCCAAACTCAGCACCTATGTAGTCACAGGGGGTTCTTAATAATAGCATTGGAGGTTTGGATCTGAATCATTCACACCGCAGTCTGTCATGGGCTTTAATTGACATGCTGAGGGTAACAGGGGTCACACACTGTCCTGAGATCAGTTCAGAAGGAATTAAAGGTAGAAAACGTCTGTCTGTGGACAGTGAGAGGCAGTCTCGTTAACACAGGCACTCAGCCGGACGGACGCCTCTCTGCAGTAGCTGTCAGTGTGTGGCATAGGGCTGTCCGAGCATGGGTCTTGAGCAGAGTGCTGCTGATCGCTGGTTAATAGTGGCAGTTTAAACGGTAACTGATGTAACGCCCACGGCACACACTGTCTGACCAACTCACTGCACTCTGTAAGGCAGGATCTCAACATTTAAAGCAGAAGAAACAGGAGTCCTGCAGCTGACAGGAATAGACACCAGGGTAATGACAAGACTCAAGGGAGAGTTTACAACGACCACAATAGATCTCATCCTGGATGGATGTAACTGTTGAATCGACTGTAAGAGAGAGCTTTGTTTCAGAGTAAAACTTTAAGGTGGGTGAAATTAGAATCCCCTATATTGAGCGATTCTATCATTTGGCAAATAAGATTAGAAAATTGGCTTCTAAATATTTTATTTTAGGATACAAATCTGGAGTCCCATTTAACATTAATGTCTTTTTTTTTTTTTTTTGGTCCGGTCTGTGCGATAGCATGCATGCCACCATGCTTCATAAAGTGCTTTCTTGTGATCTGCAGTATAACCATATAAAACGACGCAAATCCCATGTAAGATTAATGTTATTAGTAACTCAGTTCCTTATGAAGCCAGATTTTGCATATCCTCAGTCAAAGAGACACTGTGTACCAGTGGGAATTAACAAAGCCCAGGGTTACTGGATACTGTAGTTCACACAAAAATGAAAATTGTCATCATTTACTCACCCTCATGTTGTTCAAAACCCATAAGACTTTTGTTCATTTTTGAAACACAAAATAAAAAATCCTGAGACCTGTAACCTGAGAGATTTTTGTCTACCAACCGAAAAATTTAACTTCAAATAATCCATATGAATTGATTGAGTGGTTTAACCCAAGTCTTCTGAAGCGACATGATCGATTTAAATGATGAACAGATTTCAACTGCACTTACTTTTCATTCAAAAATATCTTCATTTATGTTTTAAAGATGAAGGCAAGTTCTATGGGTTTGGAATGACTTGAAGGTTAGTAAATGATGACAATCTTCATTTTTGGGTGAACTATCCCTTTCCAACCAAATGTAGAAAAAATGTTTCTCATTCTTGATGGTATATAGTAGTTGTAATAAAATCATATCACTTGGTACAGTGCAGAACTGTGCACAATGTTGAGCTTCATTTCAGACAGAATATATAACGCCCCCTGACCAACATCTCATAATTCTACATGATCCAGCATAACACAGATGTGTCTGTAGGCTGTCCAGCCACTCTTCCTTGAACAAAGCAAGAGTGAATTTCATGTAAAACTTTCTAAAGCCTAAATACTATAGCAGGGGTGGTGTGTGTGTGTGTGTCTGTACAGGTCTCAGGGGACAAGAGCATCTTCAGCACTTGTGCACAATACAGCACATTGTTTTGAGGGCTAATAGAGGCAGTGAACAGTGTTCAGATGAGACACTCTTTACACACACTCAGACAAGCACACACACTTGTATGCCTGCACTCCATCAATCAGATAACCAATAATACTACAATATATTACAATTCATTTGGTCACACTTTATTTTAAGGTCTATTTTAAGTACTACAGCAATATGAATAAGCAACTAATTGGTCCCTGAAATAGTGTTACTGTTAATTTTACAGTCACTGAAGTATTTGAATACCTCCAAGCTTTAGGTCTTTCATTCTCAAGAGGCCTTTAATAATACAGATAGTTTCAGCTGTAAAAGCAGATTGGATGAATTAAGGTGATCAAGAAAGCAACAAGCAGTGATTTTACCACAGAAAGTGGGTGTTCTTAAAGGGTTAGTTCACCCCAAAATAAAAATTATGTCATTAATTACTCACCCTCATGTCATTTCAAACCCGTAAGACCTTCGTTCATCTTCGGAACACAAATTAAGATATTTTTGATGGAATCTGAGAGCTATCTGACCCTGCATAGACAGCAACGCAACTGAAATGTTCCCAAGTCCAGAAATGTAGCAAGGAGATCTGTAAAATAATCCATGTGACATCAGTGGTTCATCCGCAATTATACAAAGCTACGAGAATACTTTTTGTGCACAAAAGAAAAATAAATAATGACTTTATTCAACAATTCGTCTCCTCCGCATCACCCTGGTGCCATTTTGGAGAATATCCGCTGGACGTAAAACAACGTATGCTGTTCTGTGTCAGTTGCGTCACACGGATAACGTTACGCTGTTTCCGTTCAGATCAAATCACAACAACTGATGTAAGTCTCAAAAACGAAAGGTCACATCTCAGGTGCTTGGGTTAATTTCACATAAGACATAAATGGGAAAATAACTTGCAGTACATGGAGTTTAAGACTGATTTACTTTATTACGAGTTACTTTGTGTGTTTTTTGCATATGGTGAGCAAAGCAAACAAAGATGCCATATAGCAGTGAAAGAAACACTCGCATGCGGTTTAAATATGCAAACGTCTCATTGTGGTGATTTTGATAAATCACATACTGATGCAAACGAACCAGTGGTGATAAATTGTAAATTGGTGCAAATTCGACTTAAAAAGTCTGCAAAGTGTAGTATGTGCTCATTCTATTCTCAGTCTGGAGCCCTGTTAAACTGCCAGTAGCTGTGATCTCTTAAACTGCAGTAAATGGAACAACAGTGTTCTAACAGTAACAGTGCTTTTATATGTTGGTGATCCTGCTAAACTATTCGTGAAAAAATTTTATTGTCAATGTACCATATAATGTGCTTTGTTTAAAGCAAGCTTTGAATCTGTTCATTTTAAATGCATCTGAAGTTTTATTACTTTATTCTTATGCATGGCTTTTTAGAAGTCCCATTAACCCTCCAAAATTCCCATTTTTGGCAGCACAGCAGACCCAGAGTGACGTCCTTTTATACTTCCCTTGCAGGATCTTAACCAGTACCTTGAGGACAAAGTTTACCTGGCTGGGAACGTCTTCACCCTGGCAGACATCCTCATGTATTACGGCATTCACCACATTGTTGTAAGTCCCTCAGCAGTGAACTTCAATCGTTTGAGAGAAGTGATGCAGAGCGCCCAATTAAAGCAGTAAGATGCTTAAAGCACAGGAGAAACCTGACACGGCAGAAAAGATGAGACATGTAGTGATGTCATTTCCCAGGACAGCAGCCAAGGAAGTTTAAGGAGCCTGAAGGAGCCCATTGAGAAAGGAAGAAAGGGATTAAATGAGAATTAGAGAGAAAGAGAATTGAAGATCACATCTCTCCATGTCAGTGTTTGCAATTGACTGACTAAATGACTGACAGAGAGTTGTCATTACCCAGAAGGCATTAGTGTGTCACTCAGTTTAAATCTCCTGAAGATAAGGTCCGTTAGACGTACAGTTTCTTAAAAAAAAAAAGAAAAGAAGGTAAAGAAAATATTCACCCCCTGGTAATTTATATATATAAAATATTCACCCCCTGGTAATTTATTCATGTAAAAGTGAAAACAAATGCCTAGAAATTGTGCTACCATTATTAAACCCAAAATAACATATTTGTATTCACCATTCTTCAGGTGTTTAGTAGATTTCTCTTTTTTTGCTGTATGTTGCACAGTGTTTGGCTTTTGACAAACATGGTGTTTAGTCTGATGGCCAGAAAGTACTACTTTTGCTTAACTATAGGGCCTTTCGCACCGCTTTAGTTCCAGAACTAAATGTACAGTACTAAAGTACTGGGACGATTTTGCGCGAACTATTTCCCAGTACCATTTAAAGGGTTGCATTCGCACCGACAGTGTGTACTAAGAAGTGACGTAAGCCGGTCGACAGCGACGTCATTTGTGCGCGGCGTTCAACAACAGAAACAAAGAAGAACAGCATTAACAACAGGAGGATGGAGGACGAAATAATGATCTTTAAAAAAGCATCATATGACCCCTTTAACTTTACACTGCATTCACATGGTATCAGAAACTTTCTACTTCCCACTTGTGAAGTTGTAATTATGAATTTGTCGTGTTCAAGTGCTTTGTTGTCGGAAAGAACTGAAATCATGGTGGATGGCCCATTCATGAGTTCATTCTTGCTGGTTTCTTGGGGAAATTTCATTAAAGCCAAAAGGTATAGGAGATATTTAGTCAATATCCAACAGTTTTTGAATAAGAGCGTAGCGTCCCATTAATTGGTAACCATATAAATATTTACTGAGATATAAATATTCAGCTGGCTGACTATTCCTAAATTTCGTTCAAATAAATGCTTCTTTTTTTTTTTTTTTTTTTTTTTTTTTTTATTTTGGTAACATGTTTTTTTAACATGTGTTTTAAGAGTTCTTAACTTAATGTTATAGTGTAGTACATTTGTTGTAGTAAAATTTTAATATCCTTTATTCAATAATACAATATGCATTAAATGGTTATTTATATATGCAAATATTCGTGACTTTAACTTATCAATGTAGATGTTGTGGGAAAAGCGAATAAAGGCAAATATGTTTCTCTCCTCCGCCATGTTTAAAATTTATGGCCTGCCCAACTTGGATATCAAAATTTTCTTAAAGTTTCTCAGTTGTAAATACAACTTGAGAGGTCATTCATGTCCAATTTCTGAATAAGAAACTCGTATTTACGATAATTTTTTGGCAGAATTAGATCACACCCCCGGAGGTGTTGCTGTTACACAAAAGAGTGAGATAGTTAGTGCTATAGCACAGAAAACTGTTTTGAAAATCATTGTATTGACATAAACTGAAGTGTAAAAACAGAAGAAAAATATTATATAACATTATAACACTATTCATAAAAATGCAACATTCTTTGTTTCTTTTTCTAACAAGGCAAATGGAATGATAATGCACTCACCATCAATCTGTGGAACTCCCCATGCTTTTCTCTTTTCTCAAGAATAGGGTGTACCCAATAACACCATCTTTTTCTTTTCCTTTTTTTCATTTAGTAAAACAAAAACTCATCTGCTGCTGCTGGTAGAGAAATCCATTTTCTTTGTGCACTTCCAGAATTAAATCACAGAGGGTGCTTCTGTACTTAGTGAGGGTGCTCTAGTCTTAAAGGGTTAGTTCACCCAAAAATGAAAATTATCCTGTTATTTACTCTCCCTCAAGCCATCCTAGGTATATATGACTTTCTTCTTTCAGACGAATCCAACCAGCGTTATATAAAAAATTGTCCTGGCACTTCTAAGCTCTGTCATTGCAGTGGGTGGGTGTTTCTGTTTAACAGTCCAAAACATGTTAAATAAAGTGCGCGCATCTGTAATAAAATGTGCCTCACACAGCTCCGGGGGGCGAATAAAGGCCTCCTGTAGCATATCCATTCGTTTTTGTAAGAAAAATATCCATATTTCAAATGTAATAAACACTTTTCTATCACTTCCGGTATCTGTCATATGCGGAAGCATTTCCGGCAGATGACGTAGGACATCGGCATTGCGTGATTAGTGACGAACACGGAGAGAGAACAAAACAAAACGCCGGTCAGGAATTAGAAGTACAAACTGAGGATTTGTAAAGAAAAATGTCAGGATTTCGATATAAAGTAAGGAAACTTTGCTTCTTTTGCTCCTGTAAACAAACTTGTGAGATTAGCATATCTCGGAGCATATCTCAGAGGCGTGACGCATACGTCCTACGTCATCCGCCGGAACAGCTTCCACGTATGACAGTCAGCAGAAGTGAGAGAAAAGTATTTATGATGTTTGAAATATGGATATTTTTCTTCATGCCCCGGAGCAGTGTAAGGCACGTTTTATTATGGATGCGTGTGCTTTATTTAACGTCTTTTGGACTGTTAAAGAGAAACACCCACCCACTGCAATAATAACGCTTGGAATAGCCAGGACAATTTTTAATATAACTCCAATTGGATTGGCTCGAGGGTGAGTAAAACACAGGCTCATTTTCATTTTTGGGTGAACTAACCCTTTAATGCACATTTTGACATATATTTTGCCCTGTCCATTGTTATGGTTATCACTATGTTAATTATTGCTATTTCAAGAGGGAATACCGCAGAAATATGCATATATCGTTCTTGAAACTTTGCAGCGTGTATTAGGGCTGAACGATTTTGGAAAATAATCTAATTGCGATTTTTTTTAACCAATATTGCGATTGCGATTTAATATGCAATTCTTTTTTAAAGCTCTTTTTTTCTGTATTATTCAACAAAGACAAGCTATAAATCATTGTATAGTATGACCAACACAATATTAGATAGATTAAACATAAATGTTCGTTTCTGTAGGCCAGGCCTTTGTTACGATAAAATTAGGTGATGCATGAATTTATATTAATGACATTTTTATTTAACTACAATCACAGTAGTATATTGACTGATTTGTTGAACTTCCAACCTTGTAAGCATGTAATAATTATGACAACATAAAGCACTGACAAATAAGCCTGCTGTAAACATTAATATGAAAGTCAGTAACAAATCGCACAAACTAGATTGCAGAAATATAAAAACAAATCTGTTGCTTTACCACACTACTTTAGATAATTCAAAGTCACTGTAATAAACAAATGTAAACATGTGGGCTGCACTTTTTAAACACTGTCTTACACTGTCTTTAAACTTTAGACCAGTGGTTCTCAAACTTTTCTGGTCGTGCCCCCCTTTAAACCTATCAAAAAAATCTGCCTCTGCGATTGAAAAATCGTGTTTTTTCATATCGCGATATTATCGCAAATGCAATTAATCGTTCAGCCCTAGCGTGTATGTGTCTGATAAACAGTTAATGTCTGATAAAAGTTTCAGAACTCAGAACCGCGTTTTCAGCGGTGAGACAACTCTGATTGGCCATTGTCTTCAAGAAACCAATAGTTATTTCTGTGATTGGCTAATTTGCTCAATGCTGAACAAACATGTTGTAAATAGAAACCTTTGGTGCTCCACAGAACGCAAACACAAATAGCAACTGGAGTGTTTGCCAAATCGGTTTCATCCATGAAGCTATTATTAAACCTTCAACTGGGTGTGCTCTTGCTTTCATTTGAGAGTGCTTAGAGGGTAGAACTGGGCCTGAATTACCAGTTTGTTTGTGCTATGTGCCAACATTTAAGTAATTATTCTTCTCACTGGTCAAAAAACGATAGGACGATCAGCTGAGTGGCGAGTTGCGCCATCTCGTGTCCAGGTATGAAATGCATTTTTAGTCATTGCCACCTATTGTGCAGGCCTGAATTAGCTGAAGGCGATCATTCGTTACTGATTTGCTTGACTTTTTCGCATCATTCTCAGTTTAAAAGGCCATTAAAAGTCTAGTCTTAAGACACTATTTGACTTTTTTTTGTTTTTTTTTTTTTTTTTTTATTTTTTTATATTTA
>NW_015552558.1:816269-821516 GCF_001515605.1 Sinocyclocheilus anshuiensis
ATTTTATACTATATAAAATGCTTTATATATTATATTGTAATAGGTCAATAGTATCTTAATTTAGATCAATGCTGTAAAAATAAATTAATTAATTAATAAAGCCTAAGAAGGCAAGTACTTTTTGTCGATATTTTACTGGATGCCTCTAGTGTTATGCACATTTCTTTTTCCCTTTAATGTTCACCGTGTCATGTTTGTCCTTACTTTTCTTAGGTGGAATTGGCTGTACAGGAGAAAGAGCGATATCTGAATATCACCAGGTGGTTTGATCATATCCAGCACTATCCAGGCGTACGACACCATTTACCTCCTGTGGTGGTTTTGAGGAACAGAGTTTACCCAAGTGGTCACTACTGAACGCCTTGATAACTAGTTGTGATTGTCAAATAATCCTGAACTTATGGTCACAATATGCGTCACACCCCTAATGTTAACCCAAACAGTCAGAATACATAAAGCAGGTCTTGCCTTTTTTTTTTGTTTTGTGTGAGCAAGTTCGTGTCCATTAGTAGTGCTATTTTTGTGTGTTTAGAATGAGTGTAGTTTGTGAAAGGTTTATTCAAATTATGTGGATTAGAGTACCTCAGAATCAACAATGAGAATAGTGGCTGTGGTTAAATAAAACTTTTGCTAATGAAAAGGCAGTTCATTTAAATAATAACCTGAATACAAAACAAGTAAATCTATTAATATCTCTTTCACATAAGGTAGTCATTAATTAAGATAACGGATATCCCTCATTTCAAGCCACATATCGTTCCTCATTTGGCATTTTCTTCTGCCGTTCGCCTCTTCCTCTAGTCTTGGCGCTGGTGTGGGCAGTACTCTGAGGTTTGATAGGATGTTGTGTTCTTGCTCTGGGGCAGTGGGCAGACTACCAGCTGTAGCTGCACAGACAGCACTGGTGTGTTCTGATTTTCATGTGCTTTTCAATCCATCCACAACAACTGTGTCATTTTCCCCAAAATCCCCTTCTTTGATAGCTGTGATTTTTTTTCGACAGTTAAAGTATTCAACCGCTTAATCCACTTCTGTTATATAAATCACTGGCTGCGTCAAAGGTTTTCAATATTCAAAATATTTTTGAATCAGGCATTGTTGAAGATCTGTGCTTGTGTTTTCATGGCACAAAATTAAAGCATTTATATAAAGGGTTCAAGACAAAAAAAGCTTTTCCAGTTCCAAGAGACTTGTTCCTGAGAACATGGCAGCTTTATTGATCATAAAAGATTGACTTGAAACATCTTTTGTGAAACCGAGTGCTTCATGCAACGTACAACATGTGGCCAATCTGGTTTGGAGCTGCTCTGTCCGTAGCCTATATGGTGGAAAATCCTCTTCTTATGAAAGGGAGATGTGTTTTTGCACATTTACTTATCTGCTGTGCATATGCTGACGAAAAGATCCCTCTGTTCTTTTTATTATACTTCCTTTCCTGTAAGCCTTCTTTATGAAATGTCTGCTGTTCTCAAGCTCAAGTTTGTGTTCTTTAATGTCAACAGAATGTTGTCCTGTGCCAATAAATGAAAAAGGAAAAACAGAACTATCAGTGTCCTTTTTGTACGAGTCCTCTTTCTGGATATATGACACATACCATTTTTTTGCAGAATTCTAAGAATTTCCATCTGACATTCAGTGTGTTCATAGAGGAACCGCAGCGGAACAAAGCAATGTGTGTTTGTGGGATAGCAAACTGAAGAAGCGACAGAAATATTGCAGTCATCAGAACAGGCCTTGTGACCAGATAATGGAGATATCCACAGTGGAGTCTCTGTCTGCCTGTTTATTTCTGTCTCTAGATTTAATTGGGCGGCTAATCTAAAAGAGGCTTCCCTCATCAAAATGAAATTTATCGCTTCTTTCACGTCCACAAAAGATGACCAAACCACATGTAGCAGATGTTCCTGAATGGAGGTCTTTAAGGAAATTTTAACTAAAGTTTTCCACATTGTTTAAACATCAGTTCAGGTGTCATGGGGTCACTATTGCTTTAGCTTGAAGTTGAGGAAAATGAAAGATGTTTTAAGTCACAAAAGATCCACAGCAGGAGGTATAGGACACTCCAATTATTTTGGGCGTCTATGCAGAGTTAGAGGCGATTTACTCCATGGGTGGACTTCTTTTATTTCAGTCGCGATGTTGCTCGTTCATTGAATTCTGCTAGTTAATTTGCCTTGCAGTTCTAAAGAAGTCAAAGTTCAAGAGGTTTGGGGCATTGGATCTCACATGGCAGCATGCCACAAGGTCAACAAACCACCTATTGCTTTCCCAAAAGGCTGCAGGGACTTCAAGAAGAGCAAGGAGTAGCCACTTTAGGTCCTCTAGGATATGCACTCTGACATGATTATGCTTTTCTTTTGATGCAGCAGGATCTTGGTGAAAAGACTTTAAGGCTGACAACTGTGCAGCACTTCTGGAAAGTTAAGTGCTCCAAAAGAAGAACATGGGTTCCTGGTTCTACTAGAACGAAACAGGCTTGCATCATTGACACAGCTACAGACCACAATGGATAGCAGCAGGATCGTGGTGAAAAGACTTTAAGGCTGACAACTGTGCAGCACTTCTGGAAAGTTAAGTTAAGAACATGGGTTCCTGGTTCTACTAGAACGAAACAGGCTTGCATCATTGACACAGCTACAGACCACAATGGATAGATGTATACACATTGACTTCGCCAGGTTACGCTCACATTTTGTTTGCATCATGTCCCCTGAAGTGCCTGAAGTTTTCACCAACTGTTCATTATGTCTCATTAACAAGATAAAGAGCTGCATGCCAAGCTAGATGTGAAGCTGGGAAAACACGTGGCGTGCATTAGCGCAGGGTAAGTGGTTGTGACAGCTCCCGTGTTATCTGCATCCAACAGGAAGTGACAGTTCTACCATGCTCCCATAAAGCAGGCATCTGATTGTCTACTGCAATTACATGACTGAAGCAAAACAGGAAGAGGAAAAAAAAGTTACGCGGTGGTAACACATCCACACGCAATTAATAGCTTTACTTTAGAACGGCGAGAAGCACATTTAGGTGGAAATGCTCCACTTGAGGAAGTGTAATTGTCAAAAACATTTGTGAGTCTGCGAATTAATATGTCTTAAAGGCAAAAGCGTTTTACAGATGCAGCTACGCATATTATCATGGAATGAGGTATTCTGAGCTAAACACTAACATCAAAGGCCTGTCACTCTTACTTAGTGATTGAAATACGCAATGGTTCAGAAAACAGAGTCGAGCGTTGCCTTTGCCCTCTTACTTGTGTATAACATGGGTCTTGCAATAAGACAGGAGGATCACAGGTGTGGGTCTGTGCACAGAGTCTTCGAGATGCTTCTTGCTCACTTCATCAATCACAGAGGCCGTCTGATTTTAAAGGTGCTAAAGTACATGTGTGTGACCCCAGGCACCGTGATGGCACCTTAACACTGATACGGATGACAGAATCTTCCAGAAATAGACTCTCTGCTGCACGGAACCCTGTCCCAGCTGCACGAAATGCACTCCTGAGAGGGATATGCGGGCCTTGTGCACCATGTGTGCGTTGAGACCTTTATTTAAGGGGTTATGGATTTGGCTTGAGGGTACCAGAGGTTTCGGAAGTTTGGGGGGAGTTAAAGACATGAAAATATCCTCCTGGATCTCGAGAGATTATGGGCCAAGTTTAGAAGGTGCATAGGCACCTATTATAACTGTTCTTTAGTAAGGGAGTCTAGGGTAGCCCTTACAACTGTATAGTAACTGGTTCTGTGAGATCTGGCACTTGCATTGAGGAACGACTACCATGCTAAATTTGGGATCTGTCTTTGTATGCCCTTCTAGCGCCTCTAAGGCACTAAGGTCCTCATCTAGTATACTGTAGCATACTCATGAGCACAGGGGAGAAGTGGCCCAATCAGGCCCGGTTCTTGACGGCTATTGAAGGGTGGGCTGGTAGACATTCTGGGTGGGCATTTTTTAGTCATCATATCATCATATAGTCTAGAAGATATATATACTGTAGATATTGCTATATTAACTATATTATATCTACGCTAAAAAATAGCTTTCATGGGCAGCCTAGAGTAGGCTATCATGCACTTTAACAGCAAAATAAACTTTTTTTTTTCTTTATTGAAAAAAAAGCCCTCTTTGTTCTCTTTATCTGGATCATTGTTTCAACACTGATTCTTTTCAACTAACTTTTTTTATATAACAAACTAGGCCATAATCATGTCTAGAACATTGGGGGGACCAATTGTTTTGAGGAAAATATAAAGACCAGGGGCCTCATGTATAAAACTTTACATAGATGTCATCCTAAATGTGTGTGTACTCACAAAAGCTAGATTTTGCGTACGTACAAAAGTTTTCAGATTTATAAAGCCATGCGTACGCCAGAACCTGCAAAAAATTCCCTTTGTAATATCCAGTCAGCAGAAGATTGTGCGTACATGCATCTCCACCCCGTCTCCTCCCCGAAATAGCCATATATGGAGCTTACAATGCCTAGTTTTAATATGCATAATGTAATCTGGATATCATTTCCATGCATATTCCATCCACGTGACACCATGTTTAAAGCAGTTAAGGGTACAATACTTTAGGAAAATATGAGATACGTATTATAAATGCTTTTTGAGACATCACATTGCTATTCAAATTTATGCAATTTTGCCTATAAAGTAAACATATATTTTAGAATGTTAGCCTATATTTGAATGGAGATAGGCCTTATTTTTTTGCAGTGTTAATAACTGCCTGACTCACCGCGTCAATAAAACATTTTGAAAATAAAACGTGCATATCTTACAGTTTCCTTCAATTTCTATCTTTTAAATATGGTGTTTGTCACAATATTGGGAAGAGCACGAATGGGGTTATATTAGGCTACTCTCTGTGCGCGACACTTGTGAACAGAGGTTCAAGAGTACTGTCATCAAACCTGTTCAAACTGGACTGTTTGATCAACGAGTACATCCTTATGTCTGTCGTTACCGTCTCTGTCCCAAAGCCAGGAAAACAGGAAAACCCATTACAAACGAGGAATTTGTTGCATCCAGTGGGGACATAATTACGTATTATAATGACTTATACTGTCTTTTTACGCGACGAGTTGCATTGCGCCGCGTAAACATAAAACCATGTCTGCATTTGCGATCGGAGAAATGACAAACAAGAGCTACTCTACACTGCTCAAAACACGCGTTTGAATCATCAGTGGCAAATTCTTTAAATGAAAACGTACTTACAGTCTGTGAGTCAGAACAGCCG
>NW_015552558.1:821541-821795 GCF_001515605.1 Sinocyclocheilus anshuiensis
TGTTCTGGAACAGTGTTGTAAATACAACTTAACCACTGATTTCTAGTCGTGTCCTCTTTTGAAGGCCAAAAAAAAGTAGTTTCACTTCACAATGAAACACACGGCGGGCTAGAGTGAGCAGAGGCCGGAGGGCTAGAGTGAGCGGCGGCCGGCGGATTCGACAAAGGAGCGGCCAGTGGGCTTGCGGCAACCACATGTGATGACTCCGGGCTGGACTCCGCTTCGTCCACGGTGAAAGCCGATCCGGCGGTCCA
>NW_015552558.1:821874-824804 GCF_001515605.1 Sinocyclocheilus anshuiensis
TCATAGCGGCAGCAACAATACTACAGCGAGAATAAAAGTTACGCCTTCTTTCTTTGCGTGAACATTTGGGCGGCGTTATGCAAAGCTTCCCACATCGTGACATAGACGTGGGGGCGTGTTAGGACAAGCCGTTTTAGGTAGGCGTGGCTGACTCTTAATTTTCATAAAGAATATCTCTTTCGATTTAAGACTTTAGTCTTTGCAACTTTACAGATCTTCTTTATGCACCAAGAGCTTGTAACACTTCAAAGAGAAAGGAAAAATAGAAATCGCATCATATGACCCCTTTAAATCGCATACCACATGAAAATTGTTCGAAAGCAGCACATACACTACAAATATTTCTGTTTAAATTCATATAAAAATTTTGTAAATTCTAGATAATAATTTCATGAAATTTCAGTGCTTAACTTCATTATTAAGAGTGTCAGATTTAATGAATGTGTATGTCATACAATGTGTATGTCAAATCTAAAATAGACTTTAAAATCATTCTGTTTGCTTCATTATTTTGCTCACTCCAGTAAAAGAGCGCGTATGCATGGTCTAGACTCTAGAGTGTCCGCACGGTAAGCACATATTTACGCCTTGTTTATTTTTTATAAATCCCGATATGTGCGTGGAAAACGCAACGTTTATACATCAGGCCCCAGTCCTCTATGGTAATGGTACTTATTTAAAGCTGCAGTCCGCTAACTTTTTTTGGTTAAAAATGATCCGAAATCAATATTTGAGGAAGTACATAACCAGCCAGTGTGCAAAACTACCGCCTTACTTTAGCTCGATTCACAACGGTTAGTTTATAATAATGTTTTCTAATTTGAGTGGTACGGGTAGGTTTTCGCAGGAAATTCGAGCATTCTGCTGCGTCAGAGGATTATGTGTTTACGAAACACATTTGAATGAAATTAAATTATATTCCAGTTTTAAACGTGCTTCTGATTACAGGTAGCCTGGGATTACACAAGATTTTTATTTTAAAGACAACCAGTTCGAAGGGAGCATAATTAGCTTTTTGGATTAAAAGAATTTGTTAATATGAAATTCGAATGGTATGACAATTAGAGATTAGACTGTACAGAAATTGAAATCTACATGCTAATACACACTATAGGCAATGCTGATGTTGTTAACATTAATAATTTGAGAATAAAGTATAACAATAATAATAATTTGCACGGTTTGATGTGATATGAGATAACCGATCTTTAGATTAAATTACCATTGATAGCGCGATTTATTGTAATGCTTTTTTCCTCAGTTGGTCAGAACAAATGTGGCAGACTTGTTACTTACTTGTTCAGATGACAATATATGGTGAAAATTCCTATTTGGGTCATATATTCCGGGACGTAGGCTAGAATCTGTGATTGCGAAGTACAGTAAATATCCACACCGCTGCGGTGACTGACTGCCACACATACTCCTCAAAACATTTGATTCATCCACGCTGGAGCCGTGCTGGAGCACAACCCACGCAAAGTAATCAATCTGAACTTCAAATAATATTTTTATTTTAAAAATTCAATTTCAGTTGTATTGTTGAAAATGCAAAACAGAAAAATGCTATTGTCATAATTATGAATTAGACTACATGAATCACGTAAATGACAGACCTACTTTCTATTCAAAACTGCCGAATTTGACATAAAAAGTTGAATAGTTTGCATCACTGGTCGTTTACGTCATAGAAGGGGAATGCAGTTTCTTACAGTCGAGCCGACTGTTGCTATAGTAACGAACGCAACTTTCATCGCACAAGCTCTTTACTTTCAGTTTTTATTCTTACATTCAGCCTTAACAGCAAGCCAAAAGGGGTAAGCTTTCAACTGAACTGTATAGCCTACATGCATTTTAGATGCTTATATTATGCTCTTGCCCCGTCCATGCAATGAATGCACGTTATTGAATCACGTAAATGACAGACCTACTTTCTATTCAAAACTGCCGAATTTGACATAAAAAGTTGAATAGTTTGCATCACTGGTCGTTTACGTCATAGAAGGGGAATGCAGTTTCTTACAGTCGAGCCGACTGTTGCTATAGTAACGAACGCAACTTTCATCGCACAAGCTCTTTACTTTCAGTTTTTATTCTTACATTCAGCCTTAACAGCAAGCCAAAAGGGGTAAGCTTTCAACTGAACTGTATAGCCTACATGCATTTTAGATGCTTATATTATGCTCTTGCCACATCCATGCAATGAATGCACGTTATTGATTGAGTGGGTTTTTTAGAAAATTAAAATTGCTCAGGTAATTTCAGTGGTAGATGAATGCACGTTATTGATTGAGCGGGTTTTTTAGAAAATTAAAATTGCTCAGGTAATTTCAGTGGTAGGCTATGATACATATTCATGTAGCCTATTAAACTCCCTGTGATAGCGCGCAAATATTTCTGCCCGTTTTCGCTCGTTGTAATGCTTCTGCTTTTCTACAACAGACTGAAGCCGCGTGAATTCAGCGCGCCTTGCATTCAGTTAATAAAAGAAAAATGCTGCAATTTTCTGGTGTTATGTTATTGTTGGGGCAGTCTCCAGCTATATCTTAAACTTCTCAAAATACAGTCCACTTCAGATTGATTTCAATCACTGCATAAAAAAATTAACGCAATATTTATCTAATTCTGATTGGGTGGGCAAGACAGTCATTTGGGTGGGCTCAGCCCTGGAGCCTGGAGCCGGCCCCGGGCCCAACTCTAATTATTTTGGCCCTGTGAAGTTTAGTGACGGCCAGGGCTGGACTGGGACAAAAAATCGTCGCTGGCATTTTTTGGTCCAGGCGGCCCACCACCACTTCGATATATATATATATATATACTGAACAAACTTATAAACGCAACACTTTTGTTTTTGCCCCCATTTTTCATGAGCTGAACTCAAAGATCTAAGACTTTTTCTATGTACACAAAAGGCCTATTTCTCTCAAATA
>NW_015552558.1:824815-825461 GCF_001515605.1 Sinocyclocheilus anshuiensis
GAGAAGTGCTCACTAACACAGATTTAGACAGATTTGTGAACAATATTTGAGAGAAATAGGCCTTTTGTGTACATAGAAAAAGTCTTAGATCTTTGAGTTCAGCTCATGAAAAATGGGGGCAAAAACAAAAGTGTTGCGTTTATAATTTTGTTCAGTGTATATATGTTAGTTATATCAGCGTTGGGTAAAACAGCATTATAATTAGGGGTGGGAATCACCAGAGGCCTCACGATACGATATTATTGTGATTTTAAATATATTGCGATATTCTGCTATATATTGCAATTTATTACCTTTTTCCAACTTCAAATTATGTCCCCAAAGGAAAACTTTGACAACATCTGTTTTAACTAAAAAGAAACATTTCTCAGTTTGTTTATATGTCTTACATCTAGGGATGCAACGAAATTACAATTCTGGGCCGAAACGGAAACCGAAAATTCTGGATGCACTTGGCCGCAAACCGAAACTGCTTTGTAATGATTATTTATTATTTTATTAAATAATATAAATTAATTTTGTAAGACTTTTTAAATTTAATTCAATTTTAATGATACTGAATTAAAAAAACCACAAGCCAATAAAATAACCACACTTTTACTGAAAGTAACACAATAAAAATTGACAGAATTTATATAAATAGTGG
>NW_015552558.1:825827-826471 GCF_001515605.1 Sinocyclocheilus anshuiensis
AAAATCAACAGTTGTGCTTGTTAACAGTTAATGCACTCTGACTTAACATGAACTAACAGTGAACAACTGTATTCTCATTAACAAAGATTAATAAATACTGTAATAAATGTATTGTTCATCGTTCGTTCATGATAGTTAATACATTAACTAACATTAACTAATGGAACCTTATTGAAAAGTGTTACCTTAATATTAAATATTAATATATTATTTTTATTCACTTCTATGTAACAGAATCAGATATAAGTTGTTTTTGTTTTTTGACTAATTATTCAAATAATGTATAATCCTACAAAGCTATTATTATCAGAGCATATGAGCAGAGCATAGCGTCACTGAAGGTAGCATCATGTTAGCAGTGTTGCCCAGTACAGCTAAACTAGCCTACATGTTACAGCACAGTAGCGCTACTGCAAACCGGAACAAGTATACTGCATAGAAATTTCCTGTCAGCGCGTTATTTGAGCGGACTTTGCTTTTCCGGTGAGGATGAGCAGTACACGAGCGGAACGCACAATCATAGATTGGAATACTGAGCGGAGCGTCAAACCTCAAACCGCGCAGTGACGAGGAGAGTGAAACATGCGCGCTGAACAGGCGGGGCGCGCCATATATATAATTATTATTATTATTATTATTATTAT
>NW_015552558.1:826997-839840 GCF_001515605.1 Sinocyclocheilus anshuiensis
AATTATAACCTCCTTTTCAGTAAAGTTAGAGAAAGCTGCTAACATGTAGGCTACACGGGGGAACGAGTAACAGCGATGATGTTGAATTAAATGTAAACACAATAATTTTCCCTGCATATTTATACTGTTCCTGATAATAATAACTTCTACTGCTTGTTCCATTTCTGCACATCAGTTTTTGTGAATCAATGACTTGTGCTACCGGTTGTTTTGGTCTTCATCAACAGCCACTTGCGCCACCTGCTGGTGAGCGACCGACAGCAGCTGGAGATCACGCATCGTGCTCTACTGCTATTCCTGCAGATCCCGGATGTGCAATGGCGAATTATCTGGCGAATTTTAACCACTGAATTTGTGGAAGCGAATTTGGAAAGTGAAAATTGCCTGTCGAATATTATACATCGTATTTTTAAACAGATTGAATAGTTCGGAAGTGAATTCTGGAAGGTGAATATGAATTATTTCATTTTTTAATTATGAAAATGTGTGCAAATTGTTTTGAATTGAAATATCCACAGCTTAAATAAACAACTATGTTAAATTTCAGCCCCTTAAAATGCAAGCCATGAAAATACAAGGCATTAACATGCAAACACTGTTAATACTATGCATTATCTTTTCAGTGCAATTCAACATGCTTTTTTGTTTCAAAGACTTTGTCATTATTTTTCTTCCATACCATAATTGCTGTTTGTTTTGTAGCCTGTATTGTTTTTGTTAACAAAATGTTTCCTCTATCATAGGAGTCTATCTGTGTTGGAGGAAAGTTGTAAAATTTAAAACACTAATTAGGAGGGGACTGAATATTCCCTTGAGCAGTATGGGGGGTCTGCTTGTCAAAATCTCTATTGCAACCATTAGCTCAGAATTAAGGTCCTTGCACACCTTATCCTTGTCTGAAATTTTCGTATGTGTTATTAGGTTTTGTTTTTTTTCGTATTCATCATCCTTTCCTATCAAAATGCTTGCTACGGATGCGAAAATGCAGAAAATCAAACCTGCAAATCAAGTCCGAATTTTTTTGTGACGGACTAAAGTTTTGGAGGCAGTAATCGTGATTGACACAACGTGAGGCCGTATTTATTTTTTAACGTGCGAAAAATTTGGACGAGAATTTCCTACTCAGTGTGCAAAGACATTTACGCTTTTCTTTTGCTTCTAACGTTGCTTCGGTCCTTTTACACAAAGCCTCGCACATGACCAATGACAGAAAAAAACAAGATTGTAAGTATTTATTCACACAACTTACTAATTTGTTTCCTCGTTTTAGGTAAACTGTGGTTGCGATTTAACTAAATTAAAATGAGAGAACGAATTCAAATGTGGCCACAAATTAAGTTTGTGGGAATGTAATCGTAATTAGTGGCCATTATATCCATTTTATCTTCTGCATGTTTTGTGCAGGCCTCTGTACTTTAGGAATCATTTGGGTGTGAAAAACATGATCACACGTTGATCTAATACATTTTAATGTGTGTGGTTTTCACAAGTGGCAACTTGTTGCGTCCATTTGCATAATTTCTACTATTCCAACTGAGCAAATCAAATCAAAGAGTATGACCTGATATCAGGGCTCAATTTACAGTAAAAAAATTAAAAAAATAATACAGTTGAAATTGCACCTCTTCTCTGTTATCTTCACAAACAAGAGGGTATCTTATCTCATCTATACACCACCTCCTTTGGTTGCCCCATTGCCCCACAGGTCTTGCCAGGGAACTTCATTAGACCTCCTGTGTTAATGTCTTCTGATAGGATGTCTCGGGGGTGCTGTGAGAAGTGATACTAAAAGTAATTCCAACTGAAATGGCACGACAAAGAGAATACTTTTTATGAGCTCCTCAGAGCTCCAGAGGCATAAGGCTGATAGACTGGAGTCCAGCCTGCAGTTGTTTATCCGGGTTCATGTGTCAGGGGCAGAGCAGTGCCGTCAGCTACCCTCCTAATGGCCACTGGTCAGAAAACACTCAAATAACATCTCATTAGCATATCTGTTCAAATCTGCATATTTGTCACACCAGTTGTGAATTTTTAATGTGTGCTTCATTACAATGCAGGTTTTAAGTCATCCTGACTAATTTATTTAAACCTGGAGTGAAATTAAGAGTTGTTCTCAAAGCCAACGATTTACTTTTTCTCATCATATTTCTGTAATGAACACAGAAATGCCGAAATCACGTAGATTTGACAAAACAAATAAACATGAGTTGATATTACTAAAAGTTATGAAACCTAACCATTTTATAAATAATATAAATCACGTATCTAATCTGTGTTATAAAGTAAAATATTGATTTTACCACTTAATGTAATGAATATAACTTCAGAGCATACATAATAAAACTACATGTATTTCACTTTCCAAAATATTTTAAATAATCTTGTATATCAAGATATAAATGTTCACAAATATTAAAAGGTGATTATTAAATAATTATTAAATATGAAATGTTTTATTCATATATTTTCAACTAAATTCAAATGAAAAAGGAACTAGGAACTAGAACTATATTAGTAACAGAGCGATGTAGTGGCTAATGGTTGATATTTGAGCATGTTTATTTTAAGCGTTCTTTTAATTTCAGTAGGATTGTGTTTATATCTTTTACTGGCTTCCTTAATCTCTAGATATCAGTATCGGCCATTAGTATGAAGAACACAAATTGTTGCTGATACTTCAGATCTGTGATAAAGAGTCATACTGTGTGTCTACAGAACAGAGAATGAGCTGCCCAGAACATCTTCCCATCTCTGTGTAAGATGTTTTCAGTGGGAATACAGCGGCCACAGCAGCGGCTGGCAGTCAGACGGCCCGTCTCTAATGGATTAACCTTGACAGGACATGCTTATGAACCAGAAATGTACCTTTTAGTCCTGCATGACTGTGTCCCTGCTGCACGGCCTTCACTGCTCACTAGCTGCGTGTTTATCTGCAGGCATGAGGCTTGTGGCTCTTAGTGCTCTCTCAACATACATCTGCCAAATACAAACTTTGACCAATCAAACCCCTACCCTACGATATTCAATAACAAGACTACCTGAAGACCAGACATTAACACTATAATTATGTGTAGCTCTCTATGATTTTTATGTTTATTTTTTTATTCAACAATAAACATTTGGGGCCAGGTTTTTTTTTTTTTTTAAGTCCCATTCCACATGTATACTATTTACTTCATACAGTTATTACAATAACTGGCTAATTAGTACGTTCTAACCCTTAAGCCAACCCTAAACTTAACCCATGCACTCTAAAAAAAAAAAATGCTGGGTTGTTTCAACCCAACTTTGGATCAAATATGGACTAACCCAAATTTTGGGTTAAAAATGAACATTAAATTTTTAACCCAAAAGTTGGGTTAGTCTTAACACTATAATTATGTGTAGCTCTCTATGATTTTTATGTTTATTTTTTTATTCAACAATAAACATTTGGGGCCAGGTTTTTTTTTTTTTTTAAGTCCCATTCCACATGTATACTATTTACTTCATACAGTTATTACAATAACTGGCTAATTAGTACGTTCTAACCCTTAAGCCAACCCTAAACTTAACCCATGCACTCTAAAAAAAAAAAATGCTGGGTTGTTTCAACCCAACTTTGGATCAAATATGGACTAACCCAACTTTTGGGTTAAAAATGTAATTAAAAAATGTAACCCAACAGCTGGGTTAGTCCATATTTGACCCAAAGTTGGGTTGAAACAACCCAGCATTTTTTAGAGTGTGTAGTTACTTTTTCAGGACTTTTTGGAGTAAGTGCACAAATTGTAAAATAAAGTGCATAACGTGCATCTGGAGTTCTGAAATTTCATAGAGATTTGGAAGTTGGCTTTATGACTTAGCAGTGCTACTCTCTGCAGCCACATGGTTTTCTGCTACAAACCACCATCACGGGGAGCTCCACTGTGGTTCAAGTGCGACTCACACTTGCCATGACTACATGACACACATGCATATTTGTGCATTTCGTCATAACAGAATTTAACAAGAATATATTATTGCTTAGGGGTTGCTCTATCATAGCTCAGAAAACTTCCATGAAATGTATTTCATTTTTTCATTCCTTAAGGAGAATACCTTAAACTCAAAACACCCTAGATTATGGCAACGTGTTCTGCATGGGCAAACACACTTGTTTCAGAAAATGTAAACATTTATTTACATAACAATATATAGGCCTACTGGTTTAACCTTTTCCAATCCCTTCTTTCTCCCTTTCCCCATCACATATCAGCTCAGAGATGTGTTTATTTTTAAAATAAAAACAAACAAAATATTTGAAAAGTGGGTATTTATTAGGCCTTTAATTTTAAAATTTGATTGATCAGGTTGGCACATTAACCGTGACACATGGTAAGTAAGTAAGGTCCCAATACAACGGCATCCATTTTTGATTTTAATAAATATTGTAGCACATTATATATAATGTACTACAATACACAGAGGGGAAAATAGTATCTGCCATTATTTGCACTAAATGGCATCTTATTGCACTTATTGCAAATAGCTTTTGCCAAAAAGTAAATTTGACGAATGAGTACCAGTCTTGTTACTTAAATCTAAATGCAGCTGAAGGTTTTCTCAAAACTTATTTCTGAGATATTTTTTCTGGTGTTTGGGTGATTTTTAATGTATGTATTAAGCCAGTAACCATTAACGTTTCTCAACTAAATTCCACAATATTTGTCTTAATTTTTTAACAATAGATCTGTTGATTTATTTATTTTTGTCAAATTTGCTTGAAAAGTATGCTTTGCAGAAGGACTTTGTTACTTTCAATGCAGTGACATTCAAACATTTTAACTTTGACCTAAGTGTCCAAATTCTTCTTGTAGCTACTGTATGTTGCTCATGTCAATACAGAGGGGGAAAAAATATGTGAGAGCAATAAAAAAAATACTTAGTAGTCGTTAATTGCCATACTATGATATTAGTTACATCTGATTTTAGAAACACCAACAGTGCCTTGAGAAATGTGCAGCGCTGTAGGGTTCAGGAGAGGAAGTGTTCACTTTCCACTCAGAGGAAGACCTGTGGGCCATCTGGATCCATGACTGAGGATGCTTCATCCTGTTCAGCCCTTCAGTTATTCAGCTCAAGGGAATCATATCCTACGATGAGCCATCATCCGCTTGTTAGAGACTCACTTGTAGAGCTTCATTTTTCAGGCTATATTTAAGCGCACATGACAAACTGCTGATGCTTGGCCCTTTGAAAAACACATACGCTCGAGGCTGGCGTGAAATCGACATTTGCACCCGTCTGCAGGGTGTGAGGACGCGGGACAAAGCTGCTGTTATTGCGCTGCGGCGTAATCTCTTGTTCTCCTCATCACTCTCCTTAACTCCCCTCATCATCGCCACAGTTGTTATTGGGCTGCTCTCCTCAACGCTTTCATTCCTGAGCTTAAAGTGTTTGAACTGGAAACGCTGTGGCCCCTGAGGGCCCGAACTGCTTCATAATCAAAGATATTTGGGATGAGTTTGCTGCGGGTGGAAAGGTTATAGCTGTATTTTACGGCGCTAACTCGACACACCAGCACAATGAAGCTACTGTCACCCATATCAGCTTTGAGACAGCCAAGATGTGCATAACTCCAATATTCCTGTTTACTGATTGATTTTGCTTTGTGATTTTTATTTCTTCACCTCTCATCTTGTGAATGACCTACCAGGACTCGTTTGCCACAGCCACACACTCACAGATAAACATGTGACATTCTCTTTGGTGCTTGATAACATGGCCCTTGACTTAATGTGGTATGTTATTGTCTTTAATATAATTTCATGGAGTGTTTCTCTGTAAATAAACAGATGATCTGGGACTGAAATGTATGAAAGGACAAAGCGAGGTGTGATAACTCACAATTTTGAATTGTGCTGGTGTGTGACCTCCTTCAGTCACTCATTTAAAATATTCCTAAAAATGTAACTTTAAATTGAAGCAAAATTATTTTAAAATTTATGATATTTATGATGTAATTAACCAAAAAAAAAAAGAGAGAAAAGAAACGTGCCACAATTATTGGCACCCATAGAAATTCTCCTAGCAAATCTTAAATTCCCTTTCAGTCGATCACTCTCGACGTCACGTCGGATGACCGACGAAAACACTTTCATTATATTCCCATTAATGTCATACATTTTCACATGAGTAAATAGGAACACAAGGGGAAACCCATGACCTTCAGTTTCACTCGGCACAAATATGAGGGACACACGAGCCAGATTTCTATAGTCCTTTATCACTATGGGAAAAACCCGAGGACACAGTAATGATGTGTGACAAAATGTTGTTGAGCTGCACAAAACAGGAATTGGCTATACTAAAATCACTAAACAACTGTAAAATGTCCATATGTACTATCAGAGCAATACTGAGATGTTCAGAACTATTGGAAAAGAATTTGTCTTCGTCCTCAAACACACATTGAGTAGGATCATTTAATTGGCTGCTTAAGGATCGCAGCTAAATAACTGCAGACGCTATCTACATAACCATCATTTGTTTGGGAAAGTTACCATAAAAAGCCTTTATTGACATCAAGAACAAAAGAACAAAAACTCAAGTGTACAGTTTCCCAAGTTACTGGATCTTTCTATGCTGGGTTCCATGGTCAAACAAGACCAAAATAGAGAAACAAGCATTGTTTTTGGTACAGAATCACATACATACTGATCATATATAATGTGGTGCAATGATATATGATAATATACAAAAATTGGTCTCAACCTTAAAACTTTTTAATAGAGAAGTGTCATGGGTTATTTATTACATGTTTGTTTGTTTGTTGGCTTTTTGTATTAGAATTAAATCGGGGCTGAAAAAAATGTACTGCTTTAGAGTTAGAAGCAATAATTACTACTGGTAGTTTGCAAGACTCCTAATGACACAACACAAATCTATCTGACCGGGATCTTCATTTTCTGCTGGATGTATGTGTGTTTGTGTTTGAATAAATTTTGCCATTCATTCCCCTCCAGATTTCCCTCAAGAGGTTCAAGTTTATTGGCATCATAAAGGGATTTTGCCAAACCATTCATAACATAACCTGAAGATGTGAGAGTATGTATTTACTTTTGTTTAAAATCTTTGTGGTTTGTTAAGTGGGAAAAGAAAGTGATTTTGCTTTGTGTGGAATGAGGGCATGAGGTAAAGAGCTGTAGTTGTGTTCTCACTTTCTAGATTTTTGTTTCTATTTGTGTAGTTTTCTGTAATACAATGTTTAATTTTGCTATCTCTCTCTCGAGTGATATACTTTGTTATATTGCTACATTCAAGTGCTGTTAAATTCCTATCAGTTCCCAAATTCCCTGTACTTTCTCACCATTCAGACCGCACAATATTATATATATATATATATATATATATATATATAAAACCCTAGCTTAAGATCACTTGTTGTAAAATAACTATAACACACGACCTCACATTGTTTTTTGTTGTCACGACATGCGGGATGATAATTAGGTCACTATGTGTATTGAACAAAATAATAATAATAATAAAGTATTTTTCCATAAACACCTTTCCCTGGTGACTGCAGAGCTATAGACAATGATTGTAAAGCACCACAGGCTTCAGCAGTGTGCGTACTGTATGTCTACACAAACTCGCTCATGCTGAACATGTGTATGTGTTTTTGTTTTTTTACCATTTCATTGTTATATATTTTTAATTTATAAGCAGAGGAGGCAACCGCGAATTAAAGCACTTTATAGTGGCCCCTGTTGAGTATATGGGGACACATCGCTTCCATCTTTCCAGATCTGTGAGTTAATTTGACAGCTCACGGGGTGTTGTGAAGTCTCTTCTGTGAGACAGGTACCCTAGGGCGAGCCAGCTGGATTGTGGATGCTTACAGATTTGGCTGCAGCTTCCTGCTGGGTGTCATCTGTCTGCGCGCTCTGCCGCTGCATGGCTAGATTTTTTTTTTTTCCGTCCTCCTGACATCATGTGGCTGAGCAGTTTGTGCCTGGCAGGGTTTGTCTTTCCAGGTCTGCCATCAAACTCAGTCAGCGAGGTCCTAATCCGGCACGGCACCGCTCCCAACGCCGGCACCCCTGGGCACCCCCAACATCCCACGTGGGAAACCGTAGGCCGCTAAAACTTCCACAAGCGTCAGAGGTGATCGCTGCACTCCTACACGCGGTTGCGGAGGGGAGGAGAGAGGTGGCGGGGGGAGCCGCTGCCAGCAGACTTGTTTTGCTCACACACGGAGAATGTCCCCACTTCCACCGCCGGCCTGTCACTTCGATTGCGCGCTTCCACAGGTTCGGGAATCTCTCCGCCTGTTGCCGGCAGTTTGATTCGGACACCGACGCAAATCCGCAGGGGGAAGTGACAGCGACGAGTCCGCGCACACTCGCGCACCCATCCATATTCTCTGGCCCTCAGATCTGCCATGAACATTAATTGTGAAAGACACAACGATTCCACCCAAAGAGCTTTACAGTTTAGCATCGCCAGACAGGCCTGACAGGGTTGCTGAGGTTTCCAGAAAAGCACATGATGATAAGTGCATATGTTGATTCTCAGACTACAGGAGGGGTCCAGTGGACTCCGTTCAGCCCCCAAGAGAACGCACAGACAAACTCCAACACCGGTTGTGATGGCTGTTTTCCTCTCTGTGCTGCTGGACTCTCAGGGGGTAAAACGGTACCAGGATTGGTGACCTGCTCTTTTGCCCAGGGTTGGATCTGACTGACGGAGAGAGAGGCAGAGCAAGAGAGTCGGGCAGGTTGGTCAGCCCCAGGATGAGAGCTCTCACCAGGGCTTCGGGTCACGAGAGATCCTCCACCTGTTCCGTGCCACCACCAGCCTGCCGAGTCCCTGCAGCCACCTCCGCGGCGAGAAAAGGAAGATAAAAGACAGTGAGAGCGAGTAAACAAGAATGAGAGGAGAGGGAGAGAGAGAAAGCCATTCACTGTAAAATAATGATACCCATTGGGTAATGTGAGCTCCGTGGCCTGAGATGGCAAGGATGGGGAAACATGTATCTTGTGTAAGTGTGTGTGTTTGAGTCGACCCTGGTGGGTATGTTTTGTAAAGCTTATCTCAGACCTCCTACTAAACACTTTGTGTTCGCTAACCGCTCCAGGACAGGAGTCAAGAGCTCATCTACAGCACCAAATAAGACCTGCCCATTATTCAATTAGATTTTTGTGAAAGCCAATCGTATAATTGTAAAATATGTGTCATGTTTACATGTTCTATAATATTAAATATTGATTTAATTAAACCTAAGGGTCAGTTGCCTGGATAGACTAAAAACTTAAAGCAAGAAACAGGCACCACTGTTTTTCATGCACTGGTCACTTTTAAGATTTTGAGCTATTTTGCTCCCATTACATGTTTTCTCTCAGACTCATGAAAAGAAAGCAAACAAAATACACATTTAAGTGTTAATTTTATTACGCTTTATCTATCTGTGTCTATGGATTACAATAAATATATTTAAAGGCCATTTTCTCAAAATGAGCAAATATTCATTTCAGTAGCACTTACATATATCAAACATTCCAGTATTAATATTATCTATATTCTGAAGGGTTGTACTATGAAGGGCCAAACAGGAAATAATTACATAAAATCTGAATATATAAATGTAAATTGTGAACATATAGAAAATGTTGAAAGTCTGAATACATAGATACAAATCTAAATATATAAATGTTGATAATTAGTGCTGTCAAACAATTAATCACATCCAAAATAAAAGTTTTTGTTCACATGATATGTGTGTGTATTGTGTATATTTGTAATGTATAAATACATACACATGCATGTATATATTTAAGAAAAATATGCTGTTTATATATTATATACATTATATTTATATATAAATTCTATGAATATAGTCGAACCGCAATTTATTCAGACACATTCAACATTTCTATACTGTATGTTTGTGTATTTATATATACATAATAATAAATATACACATTACACGCACATCTATTATGTAAACAAAAACTTTTATTTTGGATGCGATTAATCGCAATTAATCGTTTGACAGCATTATACTGATAATATATAATTCACCTGATATATATTTAACATTTTTTCTTATACTGAAAACTAAAATCAAGTTAACACAGCCATCACATTTTTTTCCCCTAAGTGGATTTTACATTTTTCATGATTTAATGCAAATTGCGTACATCATTTTGTCATAACACTACACACTAATTTCTCTAATCCAAGGTTCAAGCTTTCAAAACATTAGCACAGACATCTACAGTAAAGCTGTGCTCTCAAATGCTCATGGCATGTTGTCAGATGGCATCATATTGAGTTCTGCAGGGTTTGCAATACACACAGCACAGAAAATGCAATTTACTTCATTATTCACACAACTATCATGACTTTGCTGTGTGTAAAAAGGGTCCTCAGTCAAAAAACAGATATGGGGACCCTGGAGAAGGACTTGCGGAAAGATCAAGAGCAGATGATTTAAGAAAAGGAGAGCTGAGTAAAGCCACAGATGAGATGAGACATACTCAAATTGACCGTATTATTTATCATGATCTCTCACTGAGAGACGCTGCAGTGAGTAACTACTTAATGAACAAATCTACAGTGGTTTAAATGTCAAAGCTAAGGGTGGAAAAAGTAGGAATGTCTCATGTTAGTGTGTTACAATCAAAGTTGATGGACAGCAAGGTTAAGGCTGTTATTTGGAGAACTGTTTGGAGTTAATCAAGAAAGGAAGTGATCTGCTTCGCATTTAAAGTATACATTTTACCCGTCTTTGCATTCCCCATGACCTCGATATTGCTAGTGCCATGCACTAGAGTTTGAGCAATGGGAAGGATCTGGACTACAGTATATATGTTTGAAACCAGAATACAAAACCACTGCTGGAGAAGACAAACATTTGTGTAATTGAACTTTTGACTCAAAACCGCATTGCTGTTAAGATATAGGCACTGTGACAACTAGCCCCACTGTATATATACCTTTCATTAGTTTGGGTTTTTTTATTTTTCCTTCAGATGATACTTTTATTCAGCAAGGATACATTCAATTGATCAAAAGAGACAGTAAAGACATATAGAATGCTACAACTGATTTCTATTTCCAATAAAGATTATCAATAAGTATATCACCTTTTCCACAAAAAAATTAAGCTGCAACAAAAATGTTTCTTCAGCAGAAAATAAGCATATTAGAATGATTCCTGAAGGATCATGTGACACTGAGGACTGGCGCAATGGCTGCTGAAAATTCATCTTTGACATCACAGGAGTACATTACATTTTAAAATATATTCAAATCGAAAACTGATATTTTAGTAGTTTATAATATTTTTACTGTTTTGCTGTATATTTGATCAAATAAATGCAGCCTTGGTGAGCATAGGAGACGTCTTTTAAAAACATTTTTAAAAATTTTACCTAACCACAAACTTTTGAACTTGTTTATATAAATAAAGACTATTTACATAAAAATGACATCTGTGGTGTTGCATACTGAATAAGAAAATATTTTATTTTATAATATATTATGTTTTTTAATAACATTTTATTAAACAAATTGATAATGCAATTGTTATGTATCAAAGGTATTATTTCAAAAATGTTATTTTAACACTAAAGAGTCATTTTAAATCAAAGCACGACTAGAGATGCCTTTCTGCATCACTAAACAAAGAACAAAAATATGGCTTCATTAGGAACAAATAAAGTTATGCTTCCATAACTTTTCAGTATATCTTTTCTTTGTCCGGTAAAAGCTTATTATTTTATTAAACCTTATGTTCTATTTGTTGTCTGGGGATAATTAACAGCTCAACTCATTGATGACTAAGTTTCATTGTTATGACTTTTCCTAATCCTAATCAGAATTGTATAAACACGATTGTAATCTCGTTTATTCATCTGACATCCTCCAATGAAAAATGTTATATACACACACACACAACAACAGATTCTGTGGGACCCCAAACAGTAAGAAATTAATGTCAGTCTCTACTGTTGTAAATGTAGAGATCACGTATGTTCACTGACGCTGGTTTCATGAAGCTCAGCATTAACTCCAACAGAGATGATGATGCTCAGAGACACATTCTCATTACAGCAATAACAGTCCAGTCCTCTTCTCACACACAGCATACTGAACCAACAGTATACTATTTATAGGCTCATTAAAAAGAGAATATCATATCCCTATGATTTTCTGGTTCTTACTTCTACTCTTCTCTTTGTTGCTACTAAAGATGTAAAAGTTTTTTTTTTTTTTTTATAAAACACAATATTATAAAAATTACACAAAATAAGTTAATGCATTAGCTAAAAAGAAACTGGATTATTAGTATGTCAATATGTATTTTAAGTAAAAGGCAGAAGGAGTGCTATGAGAGGCTGAATCAGTAATATCATGATGCATTTATTAAATTCAGCTGTATTAGACTTTTCTGTATTAGAAGTTTCAGACGTGCATAAGTGTGCATAAATAGGTAACACTTTACAGTAAGGTCTTATTAGTTTTGCATTAGTTAATGCATCAACTATAAACTAACAATGAGCAATGCATTTTTTACAGAATGTATTAACCATTAACTGAAATTATTAAATGCTGTGTAAGTATTATTCATTGTTAGCTCATGTTAACTATTGTAGTTAGCTCATGTTAAAAAAAATGGCTTAAAAACAAAATTCACTCAAAAATTGCTAGTAAATTTCACAAATAATTGCAAAGAAATGGCAAGTATTAGTCTGAATTAAACAGTATTTCCTTGTAAAACATACTCCAATTTCTTTTTATTTTCAACTCTGAAGCTGTTTTTTAACTGTGAGTGTGTGTGTGTGTGTGTGTGTGTGTGTTTGTGTGTGTGAG
>NW_015552558.1:840070-846152 GCF_001515605.1 Sinocyclocheilus anshuiensis
TGTGATAATATGATACAGAGTGTTCATTGGTTATTAAAGTTATATCTCTCTCATGGTTTAGTCACAATTAAAGTATTCAAAATCATGTCTCCATCTGAGCTTTAGAAGATTTCTTATAGCTAAAAGTAATGCTTTGTCTCCATCTAGTGCCAGTTTTTTAGTCTAGTTGTTTAATAAAGGAGAGCGTAAACATATAATAATATAGAAATATAAATAAACAGATATGTGTCAGATATTTTAATAGTAGGTAGATAAAACACTGCCTGTAATATGAGGTTTTTGATGCAGGAGCTTGTATAAAAGGTTTTCTTGAAATCCAATTAAAGATCCGTAGAATACAACTCACAGTGGACATTTGATGTTCTTATGCACAGATTGAATGATTAACAAGAAGTATGTTCAGCACTCATATACAGGGACAGAAAGAACAGCTGCTACATTTCACAAAACTAGAGTGTACTTACAGAGTACTGGGCTTGACCAGGCTGGAATTTATGGCCGGGCTGCCGCTGCAAAATCACTTGTATTTAAGGCAATAGTACGGAGACACATAATGCAAGGAGCAAAACCTGGAAAAAGTAATATGTTCTGATGAATTATCCCACACCCTGCTTTGTAAAGCAGAAAGCAGTCCAGCCTCATTGATCATAGGCCAGCGCTGTAGGGAGAAATCAGATACTTTGTGTGGGGAATTGGAGGAAGGTCTGGTTTTATTATATAACCTTTTATTCTGACACTTGCTATTAAAATGAATAAATAAAATGCTGTAATAAAGTGTATGGCTGCGTCAGAGTTCCCATACTTTCAGAGTATGTATTGAATTCAATGAACTGCTTTCTGCCAAACCTTGACGTCTGTTTGCAACTGTTAGGCATTAGCAAATCTCTACATTCAGTCTCAGGTGTTTAATACATATCATGCCGACTTCTACCTCTTCAAACCAAAAGGTATTGTTCTATAACACAAAACAATGAAATAATACAAATAGCAGAATGTTAAATGTTGTATAGATTTCTGTGCATTTCTCTTTAATATAATTTTAGAAAATTAGCATAATAATAAAGCTAGCATTAAAAAGTAGTATAAGTTATTAATAATAAACAACTATCACTGCAGATGTGTCTCAGTGCCCAGGGGGCCTGATCTTGATAATGTTGGTACCATCACTGGTAGCAAAATGGACATATACAGTCTAGTTCAACTATACAGCTGTACTACTACCATTTGCATGAATTAATTATTATTTATTAATATTAGTTTTGTTTTGTTTTTTTATATTGTAGGCTATATTAAAGAAGTAGTTAACCGTAAAATGTATTTACTCACCCTTGGTGTTCATGTTGTTGTTATTTTCCATACACTGACTGAGGGCCAAACAACACTGACTTTCACTGTTCTTCATAATCTCTTCTTTTGTGTTCTACAGAAGAAAGACATTTCATGAGCTTGATGAGCTATTTATTAAATAAAGAAAATATACACCAAAAATATGTGCAATTAATGTATACCTATATTTGCGAATTATACTCACTGGTTTTCTCGAATTTCGTGTGACCTCAAAAAGGCTGTTGCTGAACTTGAAGGGACTTTTGTCTTTTATTTTGGAGTTATTTTCTGTCATTGTTTGCACGTGACTCGTTGAAGAATGTGACACACACGTCTATCTGTCAAATTCTCCAAAGAAACATTTCACTTATAGTCTTTGACTTTACTAATTAACATTTCTCGATCATCAGACGTTGAGGATAGGAAACATTTGGCAGAATAATAAATATCATCGTGTAAGGCTGTCAGATTAACCAGCATCTCGTGATGATGGAGAAGATTGTAAAAGGTTGGTTGTTATGTTAATTTTCTTACGTTTTACGCATTTTAGACGTATTTCGTTGCAGTTAACACAGCTAAAATTAATAAAAATGCTGCTGACTGCACACCAAAATTGAAGTTTCAAGATCTTTTCTAACTGCAGGTTGCTTGAACTAATGATCGTTTAAATATTATCCACTAATTTTAGCTAATGACATTTTTTAAATATTAAAGACACATTTTTCATAGTAAAGACAATTATATATGTTAGATAAACTGTCACCTAACATAAACCTAGCATATAATGAAAGTAGTTTAAAGTACATTAGATAACTTATTAAATTTGATACCTTTTTGTTTATTAATTGTGATATTAATTTGTTTCTTTACAGATGTTGGTGACATTCAGTCCAGGCTGATTGATCACAGGCCGGTCTTGCAGGGAGAAATTAGATACTTCATCAGGGAGTTTGAGATTATTACATAACTTTATTTTGATAATTGCATTTTAAATTAATGAATGCAGTGTGTTCTTTAGGTATACAGTTGTGTAGTTAGTATAAATACATTCCTGGACATAGTACTGTACATCCAACATGGTGGCATTGTTCTTTTACTTGTATGTTCTTTGAGCTGTGACATACTGACTACAACCAAATTTACACTAGAATTGTTTGTGTTCCCTCAGGAGAAGCGCGCTTTCAGAGAATGCCGTCTGCTTGAAAATCTGAATAAGATGACATCATACACAAATGAACATGATCTGCCGCGGTGCACTGAGAGTATGCATGAGAAACTATGCGACGCTCTCACACGACGTAAGTCTCATCATTTACAGTAAAGAGTGTGATGAAGTGTCAGACACAACATGAAGAGGAAAGGGACATGCAGACAGGAAAGAAACTTATGTTAAATAAATCTTGTGTAATGTTTAATAAATATTGTGTAATAAGAATTTTTTTTTTTTTTTAAATGTGCACTATTTTGTTAGTATAGTTAAAAATAAATATCTTCTAATGCATTAAAGAAATAGTTTTCTTTTTCACCTGAAATGAAAATTTGCTGAAAATTTACTCACCCTTAGGCCATCCAAGATTTAGATGAGTTTCTCAAAATATATTTAGCATTACATCATTTGCTCATCAGTGGATCCTCTGCAGTGAATGGGTGCCGTCAGAAGTCCAAACAGCTGATAAAAACATCACAATAATCCATACGTAATCAACACGACTTAAGTCAATTAATTAACGTCTTATTAATTAAAAAGCTGTGTTTGCGATATTAATAATACTTTTATATAATACATTTAAGACCATAAAAATGCTTCCTCCAGTGAATCCAAAATACACTGACTTATTAGAACTGTTTTATACATGGTGCTTGATCTGTGCATATTTCTCTCCTGATTCAGATGAGACAACATTTTCATTGGAGAAAGCAATATTATGAATGATGGACTTTATACGGTTTGAAGTAAAAAAAAAAACATTAATGATTGATTTGTTTATTACAAAGACAGTTTTTTTTTGCATCACAAGACATTTACTGATGGACTGGAGTCATGTGGATTATTGTGGTGTGTTTATCATCTGTTTGAACTCTCATCCTGATGGCACCCATTCACTGCAGAGGATCTATTTGTGAGCTAGTAATTTAATTCTACATTTATCCAAATCTGCTCCAGTGAAGAAACAAACTAATTTAGTCATTTTAAAGAGGCGTAGGCAAAAATGTGAGACCACTGTGAAACATTGCAAAAATGAATTTAAATGTATATCAATAAATGTTATATAAAGCACTGTAATTATTTTGGCATACATTTTTAGATCTGTGTTATTTACTGTTGCTGCCAGGCAATTCCATAAGAATTTTTTTTTTTTTTTTTTTAGTTAATGTTCTAAAAGCAAGATTAGTGTATTGATAGGAATATTGTATTGACATTTGCTTTTCTATTTGTAGTTGAAGCGGTGAATCATATGGCACAGAGGATCCAGCAGAGGGAGCTAGAGGCTGAACAGGTACATGAGGAGAATAGAACTGTCAAGTGGATTCACCATTTACAAAGTTTCAGTGTGCAGAACTCTCCCACTTGATAAGACAACATACTACAAGAATTCGACCGGATTCCACTCATTGACCATACTTTGCCTTCTTTTATTTTTTTCAAATTTTTTGATGCAGTGATCAGTCAGCCAGTCATTTAGTCAAGCAGGTGAAAAAACCTTTAGACACAAATACAAACACCACTGTAAGAGCACAAATAAATACAATCAAAAATACAAAGCAGAGCTTATATACAAAGTGTTATTTTTTTTTTAATTAGCATAACGAATACCATGTAAGTAGACAACAGATATTTAAACATTTATATACTAAATGCATTGCTTTTTGAAATGAATGGTTTTAATGATTAATGATTTTAAACACCTACTTTTTATAGCTTTTAATCTAAATATACTCTCCGTATAGAAAACCAGATCTAGTTCACAAATCACACTAATACGAAAAAAATTACAAATAATATTCAGATACAACACAATTCAACAAAACCACCCAAGTACAAAAATAACAAAATATTAAAGCTCACCGGCTGCTTCTTCATTTAGTTGTAGTAGGCTTAACTCTGCACAAAAGGAATCTTTCTTTTGTTCAAGCCACTGCTACTCTACATGGAGTCTGTTCTGCCGTGCTAATTAATAGATTAACTTCACCTAGTGTTCTCTCACTAGTGAATTCTAGTGCACTCTGGCTAGTGCACTCTAGCTAGGAGGGGCGGAGCAAGAGCAACCAACAGTTTGCCACAGCAAGAACTGCACCATTGTATAGAGCAGGAACTAAACTTTGCAGAAAGTTAGATCTCCTGAAACAGGATTGAGCACCCCTGATGTACTGTAGTATTCCAACGCACTACTTTTACTAATTCTACAGTATGTAGATTTTCTATGTGCTTGGAATATTTGGATTACCTTACCTTTGTTAAAAGTAATTTCTAAATGACCCAATTAAATAGTCTCAAAATAACTTCACATGGTCCCTGACAGGATTATTTTATTTTTAATTTATTCTGTTTCATATATTTTTGTCACATTCACTAATTTATAAGATTGTACTAGCTAGTTACTGTACTTTATAAAGACTTTATAAAGGTTCTCCACTAGTAGTCGATCTCTGTGAACCCACAAACCAGCGTCTATATAGTTTTTACCTGATCTCGAATCAGTTTTTAATGACACATTTGTATAATAAAAAGGAAGAGCTGTAGTTAATAGTCTCTTAAAGCCAGATTAACCAATCTCTCCATAAAACAAACACAACAAGTCATAAAATTTAATAAAATAAGTTAACATTATATGGACACTTCATATTGTTTAGATTGCACTTTCAATAAAACATTTGCAATTGGTTTGTAAAAGGTGATTTTATGCATGTTTAGGCTATGTGTTTATGCTACATTTACACCGTTCTGACCAGCAGGTATTACTAGTGTATGGCATTTCGAGTGCTTTGAGATGATGAAACATTTCGCAAAGCAACTGGTTACATTTATTTAAAGTAAAAAAAAAAAAAGCTTTTTCCCATCACTAACTGTAATTGACTACTAGTAATAGTACATTAGCATTCTAAATGCTAATTATTAATTACTCATTACTTACTCTTTCAGTAAAGCAGCATAAACAATCTCACCATAAAATAATACTTAATTTCAACATTTTACTTCTTGATCTACTAGATTGCACATTTTAAAGAATCACATACAATCAAAAGCAAACAAATCAAGTTTAATAATAATAATAATAATAATAATAATAATAATAATAAGTTTAATTTATATAGCGCCTTTCCCAAGCTCAAGGACACGGCACAATGACAAATACATTCCTACATACACGGACAAGACATTTTCCAAGTCCAGAACATGTGGTTGCAGTTGCATACCACAGTAATAATACAGTATCATAACAACAAAAAAAAACATTATAACAGGTAACATTAACATGACATTATAACAGGTAATATTGGTGGAACATATAGGTTTTGAGTTTAGACTTAAATTTGTGGAGTGTGGTTATTGTCCGGAGAGCCAGGGGCAATGTGTTCCAGAGTTTGGGAGCCATAGCAGAGAAAGATCTACCTCCCATAGATAATAGGCGAAATCTCGGAACACAAAGAAGTTCAACTCCAGATGATCGAAGTGGACGAGAGGGAATATATGGAGAAAGCAGGTCAGAGAGATAGGTAGGTGCAAGACCATGGAGTGACTTAAAGGTAAGCAGAA
>NW_015552558.1:846397-864877 GCF_001515605.1 Sinocyclocheilus anshuiensis
CAGAGAAAGATCTACCTCCCATAGATAATAGGCGAAATCTCGGAACACAAAGAAGTTCAACTCCAGATGATCGAAGTGGACGAGAGGGAATATATGGAGAAAGCAGGTCAGAGAGATAGGTAGGTGCAAGACCATGGAGTGACTTAAAGGTAACCAGAAGAATTTTATAAATGATACGAGAGGACACAGGTAGCCAGTGGATGTTGAATAGAATAGGAGTGATATGTGCAGACCGTTTAGTGTAAGTTAGCATTCTCGCTGCAGAATTTTAAATATATTGCAATCGAGAGATGGAGCGTACTGGTAATCCAGAAAAAAAGAGCGTTGCAGTAATCAAGGCGAGATGTGATTAAAGCATTTACTAGTAATTCAGCATCTTTTGGACTGATGAAGGAACGGAGTTTGGCAATACGCCGAAGTTGAAAAAATGCAACTTTGGAGAGCTTACCAATATAAGCATCTAGATTTAGAGAAGAGTCGAGAATGATACCTAAGTTTTTAACTGTGGCAGATAAATTATTATTATTATAACATACTGAGTTAATCAGTATGATGGGGTCATATGATAGCATTGTAGTAGGGCTGAAAAACTAAATTCGAATTTTGTACATAAATGTTATCAAAAAATTATATTCTAATTTAAAATGCATAATTTCAGTTAGGGTGAAGAAAAGCTTTTGGCTTCTCTCCTGAGGCCATTTATCCAAAGACTTACAAATGAGGACAATGTAAGTGCTGTGACGAGTCTCGGTTAGTACATGTACACGTAGCAAGTTTTATATATATTTTTATTTTATATATATATATATATATATATATATGTAACTGGGTGGTAAATAACCTTAAAATATGTTAATATGTTTTATATATATATATATATACAGGGCCTTCCTTAGGAGGGTGCAACTGGGGCGGTCGCACTGGGCCCCACACTCGAACGGACGAAGGGGGAATCCCCCAGCCTATCTGCTCACCATGTAGCTATGAGAGAGAGTGACATAAATATTTCCCGATCATAAATTTAGGGGTGTAGTAAAAAACAGTCGAAGCCAATGGACTAAAACATACATTGTTTCGGTAATGACATGAAAAATACGGGACTTACATGAAGATTCATAATTTACAAAGAAAATATAAAATAAATATTTTTTAACTTCACTTTTTAAAAGAATCAAAGGATATTTTTAAAAACAAAAATGGGAAAAAAAATACTTTTTATTTTCAATATCATTTTCATAAGTTGAAATTTAGTGTTTAGGGTTCGGGACAGCCATCTCCAAATTGAAAGTACCCAATAAATGATGATTTTATATACATTAAGATTACTAATATTTTAAATGTCATTGTGGGTTTCAATAGATAATAGAAGGATGAAGGATCTTAGTAAACATTTGAGAATTGAATACTTAAATTATTTTTAAAAGTAGACAGTTATGAATTGCCATTAGAAGTTTTTTACTATATTGCTATTGCTTATGCTGAGGGTTAATGAGTCATATGTAGTTTTTATGGAGATCTGAATTTGAATTTTGTACAGTTGAATTTTAGATGTGACATTTAACAAAATTTACTTTAATTGCCAGAGTACAATGTTCTGATAACCCTGTGGAGCACATAAACTTGGCTTTCTAACTCAATTCTTATCTTCTGAATCTTAAACTTTGATGCATAATCATCAAAAGAATGTTTCCACAAAGTAGGTGGCTTGTGGATGTGTACTATTAAGTGAAGGAATATTTCGGAATTGAAAATCATCGTTTCCCCACCCATTTTAATTGTATGGAAGAGCTCACATGTTCTACTAAACATCTGTTTTTGGGGTTCCTCAGCAAACTTCCACGGGGGCTCAATAAGTCCACTTAATGACCTTAAAAAACACCCAGTGACACCCTAGCATTGCGGCAACTCGGTTAAGCAACAATTGAATTTTAATTTTAAAAAATGTGGACCCATTTTATATCAAAGGGTTAGCTTCAAAAATAAAAATTATGTCATTAATTACTCACCCTCATGTCGTTCCAAACCTGCAAGACCTTCATTCATCTTTGGAACACAAATTAAGATATTTTTGATGAAATCCGATTCTATAGACAACAACGCAACTACCACGTTCAAGGCCAAGAAAATAACATATCAGTGAAGTCCAGTTTTTCCAACACAGCTTTTTCCATTGTGTTGATGCTGTCGAGGATGGCATTAAAGAAATATTTTATACAAAATGAAAATTATGTCATCACTGTCATCATGCTTGATTTTATGCAGACTACAAGTGCACATTCAATACAATTGAGCTTCTATAGACAACAACGCAACTACCACGTTCAAGGCCAAGAAAGGTAAGGATATGGTTAAAATAGTCCATGTGACATCAGTGGTTCAACCTTTATTTTATGATGCCGCAAGAAAATGTTTGTGTGTAAAGAAAACAATAAAAACGACTTTATTCAACAATTTATTCTCTTCCGTGTCAGTCTTCAATGCTTGTTTACGAGAGTATCACGACACATGTGTGTGGTGCTGCTGATGCAGGAGCCGGCATTCTGACATAGAACATCCATCTCTCTTTGTTTGTCGTCTGTATATTCTGGTTCGAATAAGTAAGGCTGGGCAACAGATTGCAAGTCATCCTCTCTGGCGAAATCTTCAGACATGTTTATGAAGACTGTTTTATGTATAGCGTGTGTTTTCCTCTGCTTGTAAAAAAGTTGCAGCACATCCGGGGCCTCGTTTATAAAGCGTGCGTACGCTCAGATTTGATCTTAGAGTGTGCGTACGCTTAAATCCACACCAACGCTCATATTTGTAAAAACTGTCTTTGACGTGGAAAAGTGCCTAGCGTCACGTCAGGGTCTGAGCAGACGTGTGAACTTTTTCTTGTCAAGAGTACTACAGATTTTTGGAAATGTAAGCTGTTCTTGCAGCTCGCTGTTCTAAATTAAATAATTTGGATGATGACTGCGATCTTTTACATGTTAATGACATTAATTAGGAGTCGTTTACAAGGCAGAGAGCTGAAACCATTAATTTGCGCGCAAGTTCAAGATCATTTGCGATTCATAGATTTCACATCTGAAAGAGACGCGCGTACGCATATTTGAGAAATGATTTTAAGATCAAATTTAGGATGGTTTCTGCGCAACATTTTATAAATGAGGCCCCTGGGTTCTACGTCAGAATGCTCACTCCTGCATCAGCAGCACCACACGCATGCATCGTGAGCGTGCGTTGAAGACTGACATGGAAGAGAGGAAATTGTAGAATAAAGTCGTTATTTTTGTTTTCTTTGCGCACAAAAAGTATTCTCATAGCTTCATAAAATTAAACTTGAAAGCTGACACGTGGACTATTTTATGATGTCCTTACTACCTGTCTTGGCCTTGAACGTGGTAGTTGCATTGCTGTCTATGGAGGGTCAGAAAGCTCTCAGATTTCATCAAAAATATCTTAATAATTGTGTTCCGAAGATGAACGAAGGTCTTACGGGCTTAGAACAACATATGGGTGAGTAACAAATGACAGAATTGTCATTTTTGGGTGAACTATCCCTTTAAGTGTCTTTAACTCTTTCCCCACTATTGACAAAATTTTCCATCATTTATGAGAACGCTTCCGCGGAATTGACAGCATTTTTCTGGCTTTCTGCGTTTTCACTGTTATACAGTAGGGGGTGTCATTACACATCTTCTGAAAGAGTACAGAATCTCTGAAATAAAAAAAAGGTGAAGAAGCAGAAACAAGCGATAGCATTAAACAGATGCAAAAATGCGATCATCAAACATTAAACAGCATGTAAATCAAAACTACCTTATGCTACGAATTGAAATGTCGAAGTGGTGCAAACTTTGTGGATATTGATGAAAGCGAATCTCTTGATATATATATATATATATATATATATATATATATTATTCTGGGGACCATGAAAGTTTTGTGAAAATTATCAAAAAAAAGTTAACTATTATGTACTGACATTTAAACCTAACCATATTACGAAACATGTACCTAACCTTACCTGTTTCCACCTCAATACCAGCACAAAAAAGTACTTAATTGCTTACTTACTTTATTTATTTATTTCAGTTAAAGTCAGTTAAAGCTAAAGACACCTTAAATCTTAAATAAATTTGGACCAAAAATGTCTAACCAAAAATATACTTGTTCAATGTTAGAAAAAGCATACATTTTAACAGTCTATTTGAAGCAGCAAATTATTGCTGGTTCCAAGAGTTTAGTCTGTTTTTTTTTTGCAATAGCAACATCCCTTTTTTCCTTAAGGAATAGTGTGTTATTAATTACATTATTGCATTTAGTGTTACTGAAGCTGAACCAGCTTGGAATACGTCAGTCTTTGGCTTTGTCATCTTTCATATCCGAGGTTTCTCTCAGACCAGGGCTATAGTGTTCCCATTGGCATTTACACGTTGAGTGTGAGAGATTTGCAGAGGCAGATATTTTGAGGTTGTCTCCTCCATGGCAAATCCAAGTCAGTCATTGGCAGCTAATGAGGAGTGACACCGCGGAAACATAGACCTGCCTCGCCAACAAGGCACCTTTCATCTGCGCCTGTTTGCTTTTGCAGCTCCGCTTGAGAAAAGAAAATAGACAGAAAATCCTGAAAAGGTACAAAAAAAAAACAGTGGATGAATAAATCCCAAGAGTGTGATCATGGCTCTTTAGCTATTTAATATTTCTGTCAGCCAATTTAAACATCTCTATGGAAATTATGTTATTGTGAAGCAACTTTATTCTACACCATCGCTGTACAGCTATATGTGATGAAATGCATGAATTAGCCTATTTATGCATCATAAGTTCCTGCTTTACGTTTTTTTTTCCACTCCACAAGTGAAAAAAATAAAGGAAAAAGAAAAAACTAAACCATTTACTGTATGCGGTTTTTATTTTTTTTATTTTTTACTCAAAGTCGACATTGAATTTAATTTTGAGTGAACTATTCCTTTAATTTCAGGCACTGGTTGTAAAACATTGTAACCTTTTCTACAACAAGCAGTTACACTTTATTTTAAGGTGATGTTTTTACTATACTGTCAATGTTAAGGTTAGAGTTTTGTTGCTTGTAATTGTGCATAATTTACTTTTATTATTATGGTAAGAATGTGTAACTGCATCACCTTAAAACAAAGTGTTGCAAGTTTCTCAATATGCTGTTTGAGTTCTACACAGGCTATTGGAGAGCCAAAATAACAGGGGTTAACGTACATCAGCACTGTGCGTCAATGTTAGGATTGATGTTCTTCGGAACAAAGGCTCTATCGCCTCTGCACGTTGACCCGAGAGGAAACATCCCTCCTTTTTCAGTGGCTCGCACAGGAAGCAGCATTTGAAGCAATCATTTCCTCTCTGCCCCGCTCACGACAGACCCTCTGTCCGAGAAGATGAGCATGAAGTAGTTTGGAGTGCGACCGCTGGAGTTTATCAGAGCACGTCCCGCCGCACCAGCGGCACAGGAACACAAGCTTGTTTTTCGTCTACTCTCTATCAGTTTCTCAGAGTCCTTCCTGTTTTTGAGGGAGCGTGGTGATCCCGGACGACGAGCTGAGCACCCTGCCAACATAAATTGTATGGGGAAAGGCATTGAGAACTCAGCAGCCAGAGGAGATTGTGGAGACAGTCGAGGAAATGTCTGATCACAGGAAGATGGACATTCATCCAAACAAAGGGACATGCATATACAGATACTTAGTGGATGGGTACATGTTGACCGGTTATTGACTTATGCAACCTGTGACCCCTTAACCGCACTGACCTACTGTCATACCCAGTATGGCCTCAGAGGAATGCAATAAATAGATTAGTGTTGGCAAGAAATTAACATTGGAAGGTTCAATTGAACCAGTTCAAAAAGATGATTCATCAGTTTCTTTTAGTCCATGATGTCTGCAATTTGTCTTCTTCATCTTTGTTTTTTAAAGAAGTCTCTTCTGCTCACAAAGCCTGCATTTATTTTATCTAAATACAGCAAAAACAGTAACATTTTGAAATAGTTTTACTATTTAAAATAACTGTTTTCTATTTGAATATATTTTAAAATATAATTTATTCCTATGATTTCAAAGCTGTTTTTTTTTTGCATCATTACTCCAGTCACATGATCCTTCAGAAATCATTCTAATATTCTGATTTGCTGCTCAAAAAACATTTATTATCATTAGTATTATGTTGAAAACAGCGGAGTAGAATTTTTGTTCAGGTTTTTTCTTTCTGATGAATAGAAAGTCTGATCAGAAGAACAGCATTTATCTGAAATACAAATCTTTAGTAACATTATAAATGTCTGTATCTTCAATTTTGATCAATTTGAAGTATCCTTGCTAAATAAATGTATTAAATCCCCCAAAAAAACAAAAACAAATTCTGATTGTTTTAAATATTGATGATAATAATAATAATAATAATAATAATAATAATAATAATAATAAAGAAAGCAGTTATTTTAAATAGTACAACTACTTCACAGTATTGCTACAATAGTACTACTGCTGTATGTTGGATTCAATAAATGCAGGCTTGGTGAGCATAAGAGAATTCTTAACACAAAAACATTAAACATCTTACTGTTCAAAAACTTTTGACAGGTGGTGTGTGTTTGTGTGCATAATCATTTAACAAAATAATATGATGTTTAGTTCAATGTTGTTGTTATGTTCAAATGAGTTTTAAAAATCATGGTGTTTTCTAGGTTTAGAAACCACCTAGGTTTTAGGTTTTTCAAGGTTTTAGGGCCACCTATATTTTCACAAGAGTTGAAATTCCAAAATTCTGAGTTATAATAAAATGCTCCATTTTATGCACACATATATATATATATATATATATATATATATATATATATATCACAGCATCTTATCTTCCAAATATTTTGATGTCTGTGATGTTCAGGTTTTGGTCTGTCAACAAACAACAGCAAGATTTGGGAATATTTTACGTGCTGACTTTCTTAGCACTCCTTCTTTGAAGGTCCATCTAGCAGGGGCTGCTACGGATCATCATGCCAGGCTAAAATCTCACAGTCTGGCCCAATAAACCTACTTGTGTTCATTTGGTTCTGAACGCTTAAAAGGGCCCTTGGCACTGCTTAGTATGCACTGTTAACTGCTAAATTAAAAAGTGCACTCATCCTCTGTGAGAAAAGCCACCAGGACAGGGGAAAAGAAACTGAAAAGGGGGAAAAGCATTTTTAAGTGTTATTGTTCCTGCAGTATGAAAGGGTATTCATTTTAAGAGGCTATTCATTATTAGGTATTTGAGCTTGCCATTCACTCTCCCATTGTGTCTCTCTATAGCAATAGCAATTATGAGCCTCTCCAAATGAAAACAGCAGTGAGAGGAGGGCTGCGATCAGTTTAATAACTCAGCATTACTGCACCACAGGGTTCTTGAGTGCTCAGTAAAACAGGTGCTGAAATAAATTCTTTGGCAGTGGCAAATGTTCACCTTGAGAGCAAGTGAAAGAGATGAGAGATCTTGCAGGGGATGCCCAGGCTGTCAAGGAAATTAAGGCCAACATCAAATCAAAAATTAACTTTTTTTTTCTTGATAAGTTTTTTTTTTATTCAGATTATAAAAGTACATGGGTTGTCAACTGCGTTTCTTGCTAACTTTAAGAATATGCACCCCAATTTGTAAGTGTATACACTGCACTAAAATATACTTTACTGGTGATTTGAAAGTATGTACCTTTGAAGTGTGACTCAAAACCCTTGTCATTTTAATTTATATCCTAAGTAGATCAAGTTAAAAAAGACGGAGTATATATTTCTAAATATATGTATTCTTCAAGCGAAACAGCTTATTTCTTTAAATTGGAAAAGTATATATGCACCAAATATAGGATGGTGGCTGAAAGAAATGGTAACAAATATGTTAATGTAAAGATAACTTATATATTAAGAGATAAATACGTAATTTTTGATGGAGTTTGGGGACCTTTCAAATTGTTTTTAAAATGTGGTGGAGTTGGAAATGTGTTGATAGAAGACAAAAAAAAAAAGAGTGTGTGTGTGTGTGTGTGTGTGTGATACATGGAAATTTATATGTACATGTGTATAGTTAAAATGCAATAAAAATAAATAAAAAAAACCCCATGTCATGTAATTTTTTTCAGTTAAAAAAGAGAATGTGACATACTCATTTCTTTATCTTTATCAGGTTTTTAAATATATTTGCATTACATATGTAGTCATCAAGTTGCAATTAAAATATAAAATGCTGTATTAACTTTAAAGGTAGTTGCAAATAAGTCGAGTCAAGTCATTTTTTATTTATATAGAGCTGTATTATATAACAGCATTCATAAGGCTAAGGCAGCAATCCTCTAAGACTGTTATTTTGTAATAACATGTTGGGCCAAACCAAAATTCTGAAAGTAATTTTGATATGTGGGCTCATTTGAGGGGCCTCTCTTGCTAGGTGAATTCAGCCCAGAATCTACCACATTAGCCACTGGTTTAAAGGAAAAAGTTCAAGGGTAAAGCCTGTTGCTTTCTGTTATCGTTAAATGTGTGTTCTCCGTGTACAAATATGTGACTGAATAGGTATTTTCACTGTCCAAAATAGAGACCACGCTCACTCTGCCAAGTCAAGAAGCGATAAGAACACAAATAACAACCTTTTTCCTCAGTCAATCACCTTGCTGAACAATGGGCAGCCAGGCTGGAGGGAATGCCTTGTCATTGTCGGCCCACCACTGCATGTTGTCGTCTCAAAGTTGAGGAATGTCTGGATCAGGAGCCAGCGAAATACCTTCAGAATTTCCCCATTTCAGCAGCTCCTGTTTGGATATTATTTGTGTCAGTGTTTCTCCACCAAATCCTCTTAACATTCCAGCATTGGCATGACAAAGTATCATTAAGTGCTGCATATTGTACCATCGATAACAGAATAATTTCACATGTCATGTCTTGTATCTCAAATTAAGATGAATACGATGTTTTCTAATTGGCCTTCCAGTTAGCCTTTCTAGTTGATTCACAATGCATCTATTCTTTAATCAGCAAAAGATATGCCACATCACATCCTTGGTCTCACTCCACTAGCTTCTTGTGGACTCTAGCCCAGAGATGAGCCACTTTTCTGTAGAGTTTAGCTCCATCCTAATCAACCATACCAGAAAAATCCAACCAAACTCTGTTTAATTTTTGTTACAGTAGCACTACTTCTTGTTTTCACCTTTGGAATACTCTCTTCTGCTTGTATTATTATCATAAGTTGCTTCGGTTAAAATAAAAAATCTAAATAAATGTAAATTGTAAAACAATAACGATGGATGTGTACTTTTCATTTCAGACTCAGAATATTGACTTACCAGACATTTGAGAACAGTTCTTGGGAACTCCTCTGGGTATGAATCTCTCCTTGGCATCACATCTGTAGATGATTGTATTAACTCAAAAGATCATGAGCTCATCGTGTCCTTAGCATATTAACACATTACCTTTGACTCCATGGTCCATAGGGATTGTGCATCTTTATTAAAAGTGTTTTACTTTCATATAACTAAGGTTGTAAAAATATGTTTTTGGCCACTACAAATCACTGCTAAATAATATATATTAACTTTTGACTGGTTATTTAATATTCATTTTTGGTTTGATTGTTTAAGGTAAGGAACATGATAATGTTCACATATGGTTGTGAAATCCATGAGACCATTGGGTGTCTATTTACTATTTAATTATTCCCTTTAACCTTATATTTACCCTTCGGTAAAACAATTGAAAGCCATTTTTGACGAGCTTGCATCTGGTGAGAAGACATTCAACTCAATAGAACAAAGAACTAATATCTTTATGCATAAACTCCACTGCAGGATGGACAGCAGTGTTTGTTTTGCTAGAAAATGAATCATATAACCTGCAACAAAAGTGAAGTAAAATCAGTGGAATGGCGCCACTATTTTATACACAATGTGATTTATACACAACTACAGCTCTGTACCCAGCCCCCTGATTTCCATCCTTAAAAGCAAGCCAAAGACCTTGCAGTGGACTAACTTCTGCTCCTATCTTCCATTATCCACACCCAAGTAAACCCTTTATTTTAGACATGGATGCTTCTGACGTTACAATTGGAGCCATACTCTCACAAAGACATGGCAATTCAGCTAAGCTTCATCCCGGCTCCTTCTATTACTGCAAGCTGTTCCCTGCTCAATTGAATGTCAGAAACAAGCAAATGTTATCCATTGAATTCACCTTGGAAGAGTGGAGACATTGGTTAGAACGGGCCAAGTACCCGTTTATAGGACCTACTGATCACAAGAACCAAATACATCCGGACAGCAACACGTCTGAATCCTCGCCAATGGCCACTGTTCTTCACAAGATTCAACTTTTCTGTGACATATCAACCTGGAAGCAAGAACAGCCAGGCTGACACCTTATCTCATATCTATGAAAAGGCTCAAATAAACCTTTCAAATTCTCACATTCTAAACCCCTCTATAATTATTGCACCCATTAGGCGGGATATCATGACAGACATCAAGAACTTCCAACAACCTGATTGGGTTTCTACTGACTGTCAGGCAAAGTATCTTTTTCTACTTGAAAACCAGGGCACCCAAGTTATTGAGTCGATCCACACATTACCTGGTTCAGGTCACCCCAGCATCAACCGCACCAATACAATGGTTAGACAACGATTCTGGTGGCCAAACCTGACCACTGATGTAACCAATTATGTCCAAGGATGCCAATTTTGTGCACAAAGCCGCACTCCTCAGCAGCTCCCTGTGGGACTCCTAGAACCCCTTTCCATCCCCAGAAGACCCTGGTCCCACATTGCCGTATAGATTTCATTACTGATCTACCCCCCTCAAATGGCTACACCACCATCATGGTCATAACGGACAGGTTCTCTAAGGTTTGCAGATTGGTTCCTCTTAAAGTGCTGCCCAGTGATATAGACACTGCTGAGACTATCTTCAACCATGTATTTAGAATATTTAGTCTACCTGAGGATATTGTCTCGGACAGGGGACCTCAATTCACCTCCTGAGTATGGAAAGCTTTCTGCCAACAACTTAACATCAACATAAGTTTAACCTCAAGATATCACCCTTAACCAAACAGACAAGTGGAAAGACTTAATCAAGAAATTGGCAGATTCCTTTGCTCTTATTGCCATAGCTCAGAGAACCACTGGAACAAGTTCTTACCATGGGTGGGTAAGCACAGAACTTACTCATCCATTCCTCCACTGGCTTAACCCTCTTTAAATGTGTTCTAAGATACCGACCTCCACATTTGCCCTGGACTGGGGAACCATCCGATGTTCCTACAGTAGACTCCTGGACCCGTATTCACAAAACATTTTAGATTACCACTAAGAGTTCTCCTAAATAGCAGTAAAAGTTTTTAGCTAACATCATGACTGATATTAATACATGGAAACGTAAAAAAAAAAACTGGATGCAAGAACAGCTGTTACTTCTTGCCCAACCGGTTAATGAAAACAAGGATATAATCAAAGGACAATTTAGAGTTGGGATAACCTCCAAAACCAAAGGCGATACCTAAGGTCATTATCATCAAATGTTTCTAAAATGTTTACATTCAGAGGACCATGGTTTGTCATTGTTGTAAGTTAGATGAGTAAGTTTGTGGTTTGATCTTAGTGACTTAGGAGTCCTCTTCACTACTCCTAACCTTTCACAGATTTAGGAGCTAGTTTTAGAGCTAAAACGCTTTGTGAAATACTCTTAGAGCAAAACATTTTGTAGGAGTCCTAAATTTAGGATTGACACGCGCATTTAAAAAAATAAGATTTTCTCCTAAATCGGCAAGTTATGAGCTACTTTTAGCCTTAAGATGTTTTGTGAATACGGGCCCTGGTCAAGACACAGTGAAGATGTTTGGAATGAGGCCCACGTAAGACTCCAACTAGATCCAACGACAACAGATCAATGCAGACGAAGAACAACCCCATCATTTCAGCCTGGTGAAATGGTTTGGCTTTCTATCTGTGATCTCAAGCTTTGCCTTCTCTGTAAGAAACTAAGTCCTAGATTCATTGGCCCATTCAAAATCATCAAACGCATTAATCCTATCGCATATAGACTCTCACCTACATTTCATGTTTCTCTTCTCAAGCCTGTTCACCCTACAACCCATGCTGTACCCCTCCCACCACCAGAAATTGATAGGAGTCCAGCATATCTGTACAAGGAAATCCTTACCTCCAGACGGAGATGAGGACAGCTACAACATTTAATGGATTGGGAGGGATATGGGCCAGAGAAAAATCCCTGGGTTACCACTGATGATATCCTTGACCCGTCCCTCATCACTGACTTTCATAGAAATCCCCCACACAGCCCAGCTACCAGACCAGGGGAACAGCCACACAGAACTCCAGGATTCTGTAATATCCTGACCTGAGAGGGCACCCTCTCCTAAATATTGAACTCTACCCTCTGTTCCTGTCACATGTTGACTCCTTCCTACATAAGCAATGTACTAATATTTATTCCTTATTCCTACATAAGCAATGCTAATATTAATACTGCTTTGGTTATGTGCATGTTTTAACATGTTTCAGGACTTTATTTGCATGGTTTTTACTATCTGTCATTAAGCTGCTGTTTTTTTCAGCACTAATTTTCCATTTCTTGTAATACAAATTAATTTTAAATATTTTATTGTAGGAATACTGTATAAATTGATTATTATGCTTATTACTTATATTACTTACTATTTCACCATTGCCATAGTCTTGCTTTTTTATCTTCTAAGCATGTCTTGTAATGCTACGATTGATAAATGTTCTGTGTGTTTGTAAAAGCATGTCCCCTAGTGCAGGCCTCGTCTGACTCAGAGGGCCCAAGAGTTCTGGCAGATGCTTTGTGTGTGCAAGCTTTTCCAGTGGTCTCCTCTAGCTTTATTGCACACACATCTATCCTTGCCTGAACTCTCATTTCAAAAGAAACTCTGCTCTAATGTCTTTACCTGGAGCCGACTTTACTTTCAACCTCATGACAACATCAGAGATTCAGCTTCATTTTTTTTGGAAATTATTGTATCCTTCATAAAGTCTTTGATGCAGACACAATAAACAAGGGTAAAACAGCTCTACTGGGTCTGTAGAATCAAGACTTGTTCACAGAAACTGAAATCAGTTAATTCATGTTTATGTCTCATTTAACTGGCAGCTAGTTGCTGCCCACAAATAGCGTAAATGTTTGAGGAAAAAAAGCCTCTTTTTAGAACAGCTGAATTTAATCAGATGCTATTTAGCTGATGTAGGTGATGTAATGTCTGCCGAGTAAAACACCTGTCATCAGAACACATGCAGTCATTGGTGACGCACCATCAGTGATCTTTATATCACCTTTGTTTGTTTGACATATATGTGAACTGTGGAGTGAGACTTTATTTTGTCAGGATAAAAGTGAATACAAGTACCTCATACAAGCCTTAATTTTCAAGTCAGTGATAGACTAGGTGATGAGAAACTGCACCCATACAGTCACAGTGAGGTAATAAGTAGAAAGCAGGATAGATAAAACAATTCCTAAACACAAGAAGAACTAATAAGAAGAGTAAAATTTTTGCAGACTTTGTTTTGATTCTGGCTGTGTGGCGCACAGCTCCTCAAGATTCTTCATGTTACAAAAAGCATAGCATCAAAAATGGTGCATTCAATTTTAAGGGCTCCAGAAAACATTTTACTATTATTATTACATCAATTATAATATAACCCATTTAAAGCAAAAAGGGCACTTTTCCTTATAATTTGATGTGTTAAATTGATAAAAAAAAAAGGTCATTTCCAAAATGTAGCAAAATAGTCTGTTTGAAATTTGTCTGAATATTAAAATAGGTGTCTATTTTACAACATCTTTTAAAAGTTTCAATCTCTATTTTTATACTATTTTTGTGTAACATAAAGCATCAGTAAATCTCTCTGCTACTTTTGTCACTTTTCATGAAATGCTTCATCATTTATCTCTGGCAGTATTTTGCATGTATGGATAATGATCCTCCTGTTGTACACTGCTGCTTTCTGGGAGTATAACTTCTCCGACAACAGTGAATTGGGGATGATGTTTCTCTGTATCCTCTGGAAGAGCACACCCTGGGCCTCTCTGGCCTGCACATCAAAGTTTGACAGTGAGCTGGCCAGGGGTTGAGATTCTCTGCACCTGCTGCTCGCTCCTGGCCAAATCAAATACATTATTCCGCCTGCAGAGCAACTTAATGGCTTCTGTGGGGAGCTGGAAACAAACAGCTACGGTAAGATCGCCCTCTGTCCTGTGACAGGAAGTGCTCCATGCATACACACTCTGCTACGTCATGCAAAACTAAGGTTGATTGATGACCCGAGTACAAACTTTTTAAACTTTGGAATGTTTAATGCACTCTACGTAGGTATATGCACAAATTTCCAGACCGTGACGCTGTCATTTGTAAAACAAGCCACTACAATTGCATATACCAGTACACATCTAGTGTTACAGCATCTGTTGCACCATTAGGGAGCCTGTGCTCTCCACTGAGCAGGGAGTGTCATTTGGCTTGGACAGGTATCAATAATAAGCAGTGAACAAATCATCGCTAAGAAAAACAGAATACATCTGTTTGGAGACTTGGCGTCCTCTCTTTGGCACAGTCACGCTTGACTTCAGCAAGGCAGGGCTGTTTTCCATAAGAGTAGCAAGTGACAACATCTGCAATTTCTTTCAAAAGGGAAAATAAAAACAAACCATGATGCAAGTAGGCTCATTTAAGTGCCTTACAATATGTATAAACAGAACCAAAGGGACGACCAGCCATCAAGTTAATGTCAATTAGCACGGTGACCTTTCTGAACAGTGTCATCTCTTCTCTGGTTTAAAGATGAGACATCTGAATGTTCAGCCAAGACTTTAAAGTTTGCCTTTTTTGGCCTTCATTTGGTGGTACTGTGAGAGATGTGTGCCACCCACCGTCAGCGAAAGAAAGACATGAGGGGATTGAATTGATCATAGATTGCAGAAATACATTTTTTTTTTAGAAGTCCGTAAAAAAGACCAGAGGCTGTATTTATTTGAACTATGTTCAGCCAAGTCACATCAGGGAATGACATACAATAGCTAGTTACATCAGCATCTTGCACGCTCTCTGTATGCTACACCACAGGTTGTTCTGTACATCATCTATATATCATATACATTGTCTGTTCATCACAGCTGTTTATCTGCTTAAGGAACAGCCTTAAGGACACTTACCCCAAACCTCAAAGTTTTTAGTTCCTTGCCACAGTCACCTTTGGCTTACTCAATGAAACGACCCAGGAGACTCCTCAGCCCCCCAAAATTCCAAAGACATGCAGGACAGGTGAATAGAACACTGTAAAATTCCCGTAGGTGTAAGTGAGAAAATTAATGTAAGTGTTTCTGTTAGTTCTGTGATGGACTGACCATCCATCCAAGGTGTTTTCCTCAAAACAGCCTGAGACTTGAATTGGGGAGACATCCCAAATGTGGGGTCCCCAGGACAGGATTGAGAAGCACTGATTTATCTAAATGGATCATTCATGTCAGGGTTTCTCAGCCCTGTTCCTGGAGCCTCCTTAACGCTGCACATTTTAAATGTCCTTTAACTGACACAGGGTTTTCTGGTACTGGAGATTTTACTAATGAGCTAACGACCTGAATCAGGTGTGACTTATTAAGAATACATGCAAAATGTACAGTGTTAGGGGGCTCCAGGAGAAAGGTTGACAACCATCGACCCTAGTAATAACAGTATGACATTCTATAAAGCTGCTTTGATGAGTCCTGATGGTCATGAACACTGACCCAAGCTGATGTGAGAGAAACCTGAAGGTCTTTAGATGTTTCTCTAGGGTTCATTGTGGGTTCAAAGTTAAAGATTTGCAAAACCTTACTAGGACTCTCTCTCTGGTCAGTCATTTCACTTCACAGCAATAAGCAAGTGCTAATATCTTGACAACCTTGATTTCAGAGGTATCTCTCTGATTCTCTCTGAAGTTCACGTCTTTCACAACTGAATCAAACACAGCTGCTGCAAAGTCCTGCTTGCGAAGTGGCAGAAAATTGTCAAGTTTAGTAAAGTCAGCAAATTAATCTTTAAAATGTTTAGCTTCTAAAAGTCACGCTCTAGGTACAGGTTGTGTGATATTGATCTCTGCAGTACTAATGCTAGTGTAGTTAGTCAAAATAATGTTCCTGAGAACAGAAGAGAAGCTTACCGTGGTGTCCAGGGCCAGTTTCCTAAAGAGCCCCAAATCAGCATAGCCATTGGAGCTGTGTAAAGAGCTTTTCTGTGCTCCAAAAACTAGTGAGCTTACTTGCTCTCCACTGAAAGGGCCACTCAAGATGTATTCTTCTGCTATTTTTTAACTGTTGTTATACAGTATATACACATGAGCAGGGGTGTCCTCTCCTGGAGAGCCACCTTCCAGTAGAGTTTAGCTCTAGCCCTAATTAAACACACCTGAACCAGCTGAATCAACATCTTCATGATCACTTCCAGGCAGGTGTGCTGGAGCAGGAAAATGGCCCTCCAGGAAACATGCAATGCTGCCATGGAACCAAAAGAAATGTATTTTAGAAGGCAGCAATGCAGTCTTTGCAGTTAGTTCACTACGTTTTTGGAGCAGAGCTGGTGCAATGTAGAAAGACCGCTCACCAATAATCAGCAGCATGTGGAAAGCACAAGACAAGCTACCAAACTCCACAAATGCCCTCCCTGAACTGTGTGTGCGGTTGTCTAGACACAGGTGTTGAACTTTCAAGAATTCCTGCAGCATGTATATCCCAGACGGGAGAGGAAAACTGATAATTCGAGCAGATTTCCTGCAGAATTCTGGCTAGAGATTACATTCTCAGCAGAAGAGGTCCCATAAAACCCCAATACAATACTGATAGCCATGGTAACCTCTCAGTGCCGTGACCATCCATTCCAGATGAAAGCCTGTCTGAGATTGTTTCCATAACGACTGCTTGGCATGAGCTTCTGAACTGCATTTTCCCAGGGTGGCTTTTATAGCTGTTTGTTAGCATCCGTTCCTAGCAAACGGTTGCTTCCTTTAACCCTGAACTTAAAACTAGGTACTATGACTTCCTTTTTTTTGTATAAAAATATTTATACCATGTTTATTTATTGAACAGGTTTAGATATTGTTTTTCCATGAGGGAAACAATGATGAACTACCATCTTTTTCAGATGTTGATAAATGTTTTAAAGGATATCCTGCAGTACAAGGCAGTGCAGCTTAATTTAGATGATGAACCATGTGTCCACATTAGCACATTTTCTACATAAAATAATACTTGGCACTCTTGATCTCTCAGAAGTATTTCCTGACAATTCATATTACGGAATAATAAAAACATTGAAATAATGTGCTGTATCTATGGTTACAGTAACTGACTGATGAAATTCTGCTGACATTTGTGGTATTATTTCATTCTTTTAGCGTGATGGCCTGCTACATGTGCTTGCTCTCACACTTTTTCTCTCACTCAAGACCCTCAACATTGACTTGTTCTGTTCCTGCTGTACACAGTGAGAGTGTAAAGATAATATATTCTCTGCAGTACCTCTAATTTGCAGAACATCTAAGTTGCTGTTAGGCCTCTGCCATGTCCTGCCATTCGCTGAATCCTATTAAGCTACTAAAATTCTGTAGGTCCATGACATGGACCATAATCTTCATGGACCTACTGTAAACCTACTACAGTGTGCTGTGTTTTTTTTTTTTTTTTTAAACAATCAATAGAGAAAATGCAAACCAAAAAACAAATGTAAAACAAGGGAAAAGAGGCAGTACTGTATGCCTAACACTATACCTACGTTCACAATGGGCTTTGATTCTGGAAAACGTACGGAGATTCAGGACTCTTGAGAATACTGGAATCAGGAATTAGAAACATTTTCAGAATTAACCCCACAATGCATCATGTGTGACTATAATAGAGAGCCAGAGCCGATGCCAGGTAGTAATACTGGGAGGCAAATATAATACACAGAAAAAAAAAATGTCATAACTGAAGACGATATGTTAGAAAAATAAAATAAATTATATACCAATACTTTTTGGGCAGTGAGTTCCTCTGACCTGATGTCAGGTTATATGAGAATGTGTTTATATCGCAATAATAAATAATTGTGTCTTTTTTAGAAATTTTATAGTATACTATATTATCTTAAAGGGGTCATATGATGCGATTTCAAGTTTTCCTTTCTCTTTGAAGTGTTACAAGCTCTTGGTGCATAAAGAAGATCTGTAAAGTTGCAAAGACTAAAGTCTCAAATCCAAAGAGATATTCTTTATAAAAGTTAAGAGTCAACCAGAAGAGTACAAGGCTGGCTGTGCACAAACAAACAAAAAAAAAAGGTAAATTCCGACTTTGCTATGACAATCTGCCGCTTCTGAGGAGTGTCTGTCACGCGACTCTGTTGCCCTTTCGGGCTTGAACTGATGGTAAAACTAACGACATTATTAACTGTC
>NW_015552558.1:864889-874581 GCF_001515605.1 Sinocyclocheilus anshuiensis
GGGCATAGAGGACCTACAATAATGTACAGTATTTGAAAAATAATGTGTTTTTTGAACATTAAAGCATGTCAACATATTCTGTTACACCAAATACACAAAATAATGATCTTTAAAATAGCATCATATGACCCTTTTAAAAGAGACAAATACAAAGTTCTGTCAGAAAACTCTAGATGGCTAGATAGTTTCTAACTCAATCTGCTATAATGATATCATTATTCACATGGCACAGCTGATTGGTTCTTTTAATATCAGTCAATGAGATTGCGTCTCAACATTCAAATATATAGCTAGTGCTTGCTGTAGCAGTTGCAGTGTGCTTCAGAAACCCTCCACCTTCCCCAGCTCCACCTGCACAGATCTGCTATGGGGTGATTTCATGTATGTTATATGTGCAGCAGCAGTATTTCTTACATGCTCACAGCAGCATGTCTGTGAATGTATTGGCAGTAGCAAGTCTTGGTTACAGAGTGTTGGTTAAGCTTGGACATTGCATTCAGCAGATATAGGTCAGCTTGTAAAAAATTGGCATCTTGTTGCAAAATAATTAACTTATATCTTCTCAATGGTTTGACGAGTCAAAATTATGTTGATAACTTTTTGTCATGAGTGCCTGGGGATAATATGTGCAAACTTTCATGCAAATCAGACAAACAACCTAGAAAGAATTTGAAAAAGTACCCCTTATGTTTCCAGAGATATGGATCAAAATGCAAATGTACTTAATATAGCGCCACCTAGAATCAGGCAGATGTGTGTCTGTGCACCTGAGTAGCAATGCATAATTGGGACCATCTTACTGAGTTTGGGCTCTCTTCAATTTATAGTCTCTGAGGCCCATATTGTTTTAGGACAGAAAAATACTCAAGGCTTTTCGCCAAGTACATTAGATGTCACACTGTAATGCCACTTTAGCTTTACGTGCTTGTTTTGGATATACAGTATATGAAAAATCATGCAATCCTAGAATAGTTATCCAAATAACTTTTCTGGAATATCTCTGAAAGGGTCTGATTGTTTACACTGTCAGTGTGATAAAGCCCATTCTTCATGCTCACAAGTGGTCCGCAAATCAGCACAAATTAGTTACTTTGTTATTAATTTAGGCCTACACAAAAATGAAAATTTGTTTCTGCCCAAAATGAGTTCATAACCCATAATAACTATTCCAGCAGTAAAAAGTCCATCCCCAGTTCTTCGCACATGTGATATCCACTGACATACTTGTTTAAAAGTGTTTTCTGTGCATATTTCTCTCCTGATTCAGACATGAAGATATTCACTGGACAAAGCAATATTATGGATTTTTGGCCAAAAGCACTGGGTTAAAGTTAAAACGACTTAATATTGGGTTAATAATGCCAACGTTTCGCTCCACAAAACATTAATTGATGAACTAGAGTGTGGAATACTTATAGATTATTATAATATTTTTTTTAGCAGCTGTTTAAATTCTCATTGGTGGCACCCATTCATTGCATTTTGTTGGTGGACAGCTATTGGGAACAGACTGACTAGTTTCTGGTCACATCTGGGTCTACGAAGCATAAATGAGCTTTAAATGACCAGAAACAGAAAATTATCTGAGTGAAACGTTTTTAGTGAGTTAATTTAAAGGTGCACTTCTGTGCCTGTGACAATCATTACGGATAAAAACAGACAAAGGCTACACAAAACATGCCTTTTACTTTATTAATGTAGTTACAGATTATTGTGTCACAGATAAGCTATGTAAAGTAATTTAATGTTAATAAATAGTATTCTATATAATATAAACATATTAATAAAAAGTGGCTGTTGATACAAGTAAATGGTGTTTAAGGCATTATGCTTTATATACACTTAAAATTGTGTTGTGCTAATGTGTTATGTCGAACTTTGTTATCAAAACCCATCTTTCTCTGATAAACATATTTATATTATTAATCTGTTACTTATCTTAGCAAAGTTTTATATTCATAAGTCAAAAGTAATTCAAAAGAAACCATCATATATTACATTTTGTAACACTGATCTTAAAATATACTTTGAAACCCTTTCTAATATGAGATCACAAAATAAGAAGCTAATAAAAACAATACCAATTCTAAAGCTTTTCAAAATTATGTAACTGCCCTAATGTATGTATTTTTTTTCTTTTCATTCTGTTATTTTTATTTTATTTATATATATATGTATATATATATGTTTGTATTAATTTTGCGTTTTTGTTGTTGCTGTTGTTCTGTTTTGCATGCTTTGAGATGTGCAACGTTTCCCTGTTTCCATTGTGCCTTTATCAGCCGCCGTACACAAGTGCCCCGGATGCGCAGCGTAGTCCACAGATCTACAGCGCATTCGGCTCGTTTCCACAGCTCTGCTTGTCGATGTTAGGATGTTGTACATATCAGCTCTGTCTGTTAGCGGCTCACTCTCTCACACACTCATTTAAACTCATAGCTCCGGTCCGCTTCATTCACAGGCCTGCTCAGTTATGAACATGACGCCGTTTTTAGCGAGTTTTATTTATTTGGCGCTGTTATGTAGTAGGATATGCTGTGATAATGACACAGAAGAGGATGAGCACGCCAAACACACATACACGGTGGAGATGTTCAATGATGCCGTCTCTACTGCTCCACACTTCGTCATGTTCTACGCGCCCTGGTAAAACTGAACACTTATAACTGAATATTTTCATTATATTGAGATATATCTAAAATGGTAAATGCAATGAGATCAGTGCCGTTATGTTGGTTCTGATTTAAATTGCTGCGATGTTTGAAGTGACTCCATTAACTCCATTAGCCACTTTAATCTACAGAGACACTCATTATAAAGTCAATTTTGGATGAAGTTTCTAATGCACGTTCATACAAAGACACGAAGCACAGCTTTTTGACATTAGAGTGATGATAATAGACTTTGATAAAAAGTTTAAATTCCTGCACTCATAAAGTTTTAGTGTACGTGGCAGAGCATGAACAGCCATGACATCAGACCCAGTTTCCAACTCTCGCGAGACAAATAAGCAACCGCAGCTTCAAAAACAAGCCCAATATTTTTTTGATGATTTATTATCATCAATATGATTTATTATCAATTATTTATTACCAATAAATGAGCCTGCAACATATTAAACTGAAACCACTCTTTTATCTGAAAAGCAAAAACAAAATACAAAAATCAGCAAACTGCAACAAAAGTGGGAACTAAACTCATCTCCAATCACCTGTGAGCAGAATAGGATTGGAGAGATGGAAAAGGAGAAAAACACAAGAGCTTCAAAGGGAAGCTGTAACATAGTCACATATTTATAGCCTACTAAAATATAGGCTATTTGAACCATATTTACTCTTAGTATTAGTATAGGACTACTTGTTTTTTATTTCAGCCTGTTATAATTAATACATTACAAAAACTAAAATTAAAAATAGTGCTGTCAAACGATTAATCGCTTTCAAAACAGTTTTTGTTTACATAATATATGTGTGTACTGTGTATAATTATGTATATATAAATACACACATACAGCATAAAAATATTTACATTTATTTATTTAGTCATTTAGCAGACACTTTTATCCAAAGCGAGGCTACTCCTCTACGTCTACTTCTATCATCGCTTGGATTACAGCGTCACGCGCCTTCTTTTTTAACGTGATTTTTCTCCAATGAGGGGGAGGAGGGCGTCCACAAACATTAGGCAAATTACGCTGCAGCACTTATATTATTGCACTGGTTGGCTATTAACTGCAAGCAGACAGAGTGTCATTCAATGCATTGGAGAATACGGCGAACATAAATAAAGAAACAAAGTTGCTTGTCAGATTTTCCTAACAAGCAACCGTATTTTTTTAAATAAGCCCAAAAAAACGCAACCCGCGACCTGGGATTTTTTCACGCAACTTTACAAAAAAAGAAGCCCAAAGTCGTGTATAATACGCGGACTTGGCAATTATGGTCATAAACTTTCCCTCCAAAAGTGCAAGTCACCATTGACTCTTTAACCTTTGAGAGGTGTGACCTCCACAGAACTTAAAAGGCCTCACTTCAGTGACCTGCCTGGCTTTTTAGTCTCTTCACTCGTCTCTCATCACCTTCCCGTCTTCTGGTTGCTAAGTCCCAGAGCCGGCGCTGCCGCGCCTGGCAGGCCTCGACACAACTCAGTCTGTGGTACTTTTAGATCCTAAGAGGATGGGGATGCTGAGTTAGAACTATTCTGGACCCCTAAGTTTGGTGCCAGGCTGTGGCCTCGTCTTTCCATTCACCAAGGATTTTAGCTGATGTCTCTCGAGCTCCACGCTCTTCTCTTTTCAATTTCCACCTGGGAAGAAACTCCCAATCACCACCGAGTCAGAACACTGTTGCAGTTCATCACTCTTCAAACCTGGAAGAACATGATCGCAAGTCCAAACCTTGAAACCATCAAGACTTTCATCCGAGATTGCATCCGGACTCTCGTTCAACGACCAAGGCAACTTATACTGAATGTTCGCTGGACGAACAGATTAGTCGATGGCAATTTAATTATGCTACAGTTACTACTGTAATTGTAATTAATCATAATTAATTGTAATTATTTATATACCTTTCCCTTTTGAGCTAATTTGCTACACAGATCTGCTTTTAATGCCCTGTGCAGTCTCTGGATGTGACATGCCTACAGCTCACCACAGATTTTTTACTCCTCTACGTCTACTTCTATCATCGCTTGGATTACAGCGTCACGCGCCTTCTTTTTTAACGTGATTTTTCTCCAATGAGGGGGAGGAGGGCGTCCACAAACATTAGGCAAATTACGCTGCAGCACTTATATTATTGCACTGGTTGGCTATTAACTGCAAGCAGGCAGAGTGTCATTCAGTGCATTTGGGAATACGGCGAACATAAATAAAGAAACGAAGTTGCTTGTCAGATTTCCCTAACAAGCAACCATATTTATTAAAATAAGCCCAAAAAAACGCAACCCGCGTCCCGAGACTTTTTTACGCAACTTTACAAAAAAAGAAGCCCAAAGTCGCATATAATACGTGGACTTGGCAACTCTGCAGACATCACTTCCTCATCGTCTTAAAATAAAAGTACAATGGTAGTACCATGGTCTTTTAAACATGTGCAGTGGTAATACTAGGGTTATTTTTAAGGATTAATGGTACCATATTAAACCATGGTAATATGGAAAAAACAAAAACAGCATACAAATTACCACAGTTCTATCTATGCAGTGGTATTACCATTTTATTATTTGATGGTATTCAATCAAAACAGCCACAGACACAATCTAGAAGTGATTCTAAATCGCTAAGCAATATTCCTGAATTAATATACCATCATAATCTTTGATTTTAAACTTTATTCTTTTGGTTTTCTTCTGATTACTGTATTTTATTGTACTTTATTTTATATTGTTTATATTGTTACTTTATTTTATATTGTATTACTTTTATGTTGAGAACGATTCACTAAGGCAGATATTTACCTAAACTTAAAGCTAAAGCAGATTTAAGAAGTTGCTTTAGTTTTGTAGTGACTCATTGCTCTCCTATTTTATGAAAAATGTTGTAATATGTGAAGGAATAATGAAGTAATAAATAGTATGATAAAAGTGTTTGAATATGTTTGTGGTGTGCAGGTGTGGTCACTGTCAGAGGCTGCAGGGGGCGTGGAATGAGTTGGCTGATAAATATAACAGTATGGACACTCCTCCAGTGTATGTTGTGAAAGTCGACTGCACAAAAGACACAACGTTTTGCTCCAGTGAGCATGGGATCCGTGGATACCCCACGTAAGCATTATTTCTCTGTTAGTACTGTACATCAACTAAAAAGGTGTTTCACTTATGCAGAATGCCAGTAAAATGATTCAGATGTGTAAAAACATTTTATATGCATGATTTATAGTCACCTGACAGTCATGTACCTAAGGTAAAATTACATGTGGTTTGATTATTCATTGACTGACTAACTTGGTGTTTGTTTTACAGTCTGAAGTTGTTTAAACCTGATCAGGAGGCTGTAAAGTATCAGGGCCCAAGAGATCTGCAGGCGCTGGAGAGCTGGATGCTGAAAACCCTTCAGGAGGAACCTGAAGTAAGATCATAAACAGCTAAAATGCTTGTATGACTAGAAAAAAATCTTATGCTTAATTTTAAAAGCACTTTGTCAAATACATGGTCAAGGTTTAATTCTAAAATGTCACAATATTACAGCACTCGTTCTTATTTTGTCTTTCCCCATCTCACCCCAGGAACCCCAGACTGAACCCGAGCCTCCCAAAGTCCCTGAACCCAAACAGGGCCTGTATGAACTCACAGCCACAAACTTCAAATCACACATCTCTAAAGGTAGTAGCCCAAAACATCTTTTAAAAAATATTATATTCATGGATGCAGTCTAGGAAAAAATGCCTGAAAACATCATGACAATTAATACAATCTTTCAATCAATACTGAATGGTAGTAGTCGGACTGGGCGATGAAACACTATATTGTTGAGTCATGCTAAAATTTATGTCGATAACAATGATAAGCTCTGGACATTTTTACTCTATGTATTAATCTAACTGAAGAAATACAGGTGACAACAGCCAGTCAGTGCTTGTTGTTAACAGGCTAACTCTGCATGTTCTGCATAAATGAATGGCATGGTTTCGTCTGATACACAAACTCAAACACACGTGATGCTCGTGGTGATTTCAGCATCTGCGTCTCAATATATGAGGACATGAACTTCAATCTACTTTTTTTCAAATTTTCTACTTGAAACAATAGAATAAGAAGAATAAGTTACTGATCAGATAAAATCAGTATTAACAAAATTAATTTGCACTACAGAGGTGGCACAGAAGAACACAAAAGTGGCATGTATATTTACAGACATTTAATGAGGCTCAGAGGTGGCATGAGTGCAGTTAAATTCATAAATGAATGTTGCGATTAATATAGAAATAGTAAATGATTTAAATAACTGAAATGATACTTTAAAAATGAGACTAAAACTGCAAGTACAACCCTCTACATTGCGAGTAAATCACTCGCATATGCGACTAAATCTTCACTCATATATCCACACAGTATATATACACACACACACATATATATATATCAGTCTGGCGAGTAAACAAAAAAATTTACTAGCCAATGGCGATTCAATTGCCAAGGTGTTCGTAGAGGGCTGCAGTAGGTGGCGGCAAGTCACTGATTTTATCACGGAATAATTCATTCAGTTGATTCGTTCAACTGATAATTCGTTCATTCAGGAACAAAGCAAGTGTCTTTATGAATGAGTAATTGAATAATTGACTCATTAGATCCGTTTAAAAACACACATTCTTTCATAAACAAATCATTGCTGTGTTTGCTTAGAGATGTGCATCATGTCAGTCATGACTTTGTTTGAAACTATTTTCATTGACGAAATATTGATTTAATAACAGTTCAGTAAACAAGAAGTTAATATCAGTAACTTACATTGTCTAACTACAACAGTATTGCCTGATTTTGCAGATCACATTTGCAGACTCCTTTATCATTAAAAGCTGCTGCTCATCTTCGTTCATCGCGATCTCACAAAGTTCCATTATAATCAATGAATCTCTTATTTACATCATGTCTACACTTTGTTATAGTAGAGGATTCGTGAGCTTGCATAACTCAGCACTGAACAAAGCTCTGGTGTTTTGAGCAGTGAGTGAATTCTGACTAACATTGCATTCAAGGAAATCTACAGATATGTCTGTGATGCATTACTCAATGCTGCAAAAACACATTGTATGTAAGAAACCATTGAAGCTCCTCGAGCGCAAACACAAATATGCTGATTGACCCAGTCGCAGCTGGTGCTCCTACAGTGTTTCCCCTGCCATTATATTAGGGGGGCGCCCTGCCCCGCAAATGTCAACCCCCCCCCCCCGAAGGTCGTTAATTTTATTCAATTTTATTTTCTATATAGCGCCAGATCACAACAGAATTCATTTAAGGTTACCTTTCCTATAGAATAGGTCTATACCTTGTTGTTTTATTAAACAAACTAAATAGCCTTGTGTTATTTATCTTATTTACACGAAGGCATGTCATTACTGTCAATACATGGTCGCGCGTTTACAATTCTCCTCTGCTCTCTGTATCGCGCTCGTGCGCACACACAGGTAGGGCCCTATGATTTTTGCGATGCAGAAAACGCAGACTGAATCGTGGAATCCAGTCATAAAAACGGAATTTACTGTATAATGCGGAATGTCATGGAATTTGTCAAACTTTAAATGAATTAATCAAAAGTAGGTGAGTACACTTAAATATGGACTAGTATATGTAAATATTAAGCCATAAAAAGACTATTTAAACACGAAATACACACACGTTCTGTGTGTCTAGGGTTGTTACGGTATGATAATCGTCTCAGAAAATATCACGGTTTCACGGTTTTCACTGTATATATTAAAAAAATAATTCTTATCAGTAACAATGACTCTTAAAAGAACAAGAACAAGTTATTTGAGTGAACAAATCCTTTATTACAACAAACTTGAAACCATTTTAATGAAATAAAGTCTCCCTTCTGAAAAAAAACAAAAAAAACAATAAAAAATAAAGCTGTACACCTTATGTATATCTATATCACACTTTAACATTTTAATTAATGTTTTTAAATGTTATCAAATGAAAATGTACAACTCCTTTTATTTTTGGCAAAGTTAAAACATGGACAAACATTATATTCCTTGAAAATAATGTTTAAATTATTTTATTATTAATAATATTATTGTTGTTATTATAACTTTGAAGTAGGCTACAATGTACAATGCTAATATCATAATATACAATGTCATAATTTCACGTTAAATCGAACTTTTATTTTGACGGGTTGTAGCAGACCTGTGTATTTAACAATGTTTTTTCTCAAATAAAACTTGGAGATGTTTATTTACATTTTTACATGTTCATGTTTATGTATCTTAGACGCTGAAAACACCATTTATGTATGCGTACTTCAGTATGTAATAGATAAAACGGCGCCCCTCAGAGACATGTAGAAACAAGCAGATTATTTATATAGCAGTCTCTTTGCGCATAAATATTCACAGACATTTATCATATCTACTTTTGATTTATACATCCATCAGATGGCGCGTTTTACGTGACATCCTCGTTATACTGTAAATTCCATATTCACAACTGCGCCGGGATTCCCTCTGCATCACGGAAATCATACGGTCTCAACTTATAACTTGTTGTTAATGCGACACAACTTCATCTGCATGGAGATATGGTGTCCGCGAAGATGTTGGATGTATTGCCTGCTTTTGCAGCCACATTGCGTCCACATTTTTTGCAAATTGGATCCATCCTCAAGGACAAACCCGCGTTCGTTTTTTTTTTTAATATCCGAAGTATTCCCATACTGCAGATTTTAACTTTTTTTTCGGCAGGGATGGAGATTAGATATAATCTCTGTCTCTGTCATTTTCTCAGGGTGTCCGCGGGGTCTTAAAAAGTATTAAAAGTTGATAAATCAATTTAGAGAAGATTAAGGCCCTTAAAAAGTCTTAAATGGCATATTCCAAGGTATTACATTTTGTATCATCTTTTCATTATGTATATTTGTCCGAATAGTGGGGTTCTGTATAGTTTATTTATGGATTCCTGCAAGATTTGATGTCATCTGTTACGGCGCTCACTGACTGACTGCGCCGCTGCGTGATAGCACGGGGTTT
>NW_015552558.1:874854-882379 GCF_001515605.1 Sinocyclocheilus anshuiensis
CTCTCGCTGAATTTCTGACCATTACCGCATGCTCCCATCCGCTCCCACGATTTTTGTGTCCACTCCCGCAAACATTCTAATATTTTATATAATTTTCGCGCATCAGGGCGCAGCTATCAATATGTGGGGTATTTAAATCCCTTTTGAATGAGCTCTCGCAGTCGCAGTTCACGTTCACTTTCGTTTTGTGCATTGTGTAAAGTGAGCACATCTTACGATAAAAGATATTTGTCAATGAGCTCGGGATCTTTTGAGGAGAAAATCCTCCAACATCTTGTCAGTTATCTCTCCTTACTTTTGACCCGTGATCAGTCAAATCTGACTTCTGCAGCTCGGGATGCAGGGTTGTTATTTTTTTTCCACGGAATTGGGCTGCTTTTAAACTGTTGCCATGGGTTGATTTTCCCCAGTGGGTTAATTGCATAAATTACATTTGGTTGAAATGCTTGTACTGAAACATTTTGCATTCTACCTTGTGATCATTATTTTACCTTCCATGATCATTCAGACATGATTAGGTGCAGTACTGACACTTTGTACTACTCCGTAATCACAGGTAAACGGTCTGATCACTCAGATGTTTGTCTTGAGAAGTGTTCCACAAAACAGCTATGGTTTGCAGACAGTTATAAGAGTTGATGTTACAAATACATCTTTTAAATATACTGTGTGAACTTTATTCCCTCCTCAATAAGTTTTGTCAGTTGTTTTGTTTATTGGTCTAATTCTTGTTTCTTGGGTTGCATTGGTCAGTCACTCAATTAATTCTCTTGTGCTTCGTTCCCCACTTCTGAATTATGTTGTATTGATAAGGAGTTATCACAAAGCAAGTCTTTTTAGTTGTGCTATCTTACAATCAGTAAATGTAAGTTAAAGTGTCACCGATGTAACCGGTTAAAACTTGGAGTGGCGATGAGGTCTTAAAATGTATGGAAAGAGTCTTAAAAAAGGTCTTAAAATGTATTAAATCTAACTCCATGATTCTTGTATATACCCTGTTTTCTCCGCTGCACGTGCGTGTAAGCAGCCAAGTGAAGCAGCCGAGCGGAAATAAGTTGCATATGCGTGGGTGAGATTTTTTTTCATTCATTTTTTTTTTTTAACCGTAGATATGCAAATGTTTACGGTATGATAACCGTGCACGTTCAACCCGTGACAAACCAGCGGTCCAGGGTCACATATATAAAATTAATGTCCCTGTTACACTAAATTTTTACACTAAGTGCAAATAGCTATAGATTCTATTTACACCTAGCAGGATTTTGTGCTATTTATACTACTTATTGCAAATAGTGGCAATTATCTGCACCTATGTATTGTAGTACATTATAAAACAGTATGCAATAATAACAATAACAACGATGTGATATCTGATTTGAAAATGTGGATTCGAACCCCGGTCGATTGCGTCAAAATCGACTTCAACACATACTTCACCATCTACGCTACTGGAGCTGTTATTAGACGATAGTCTTTTGTAATGCTTTGTAATCACACGTTGGTGGGCAGAGTTAGTGTAAAAAGCCTCTGCCAACAAGGCGGGCTATTTGCACTTGTAAACACTCCGTTGTGACAGAGGCATTGCCTCCTCTCACGTGACTTTCCCCCATTCATTTTAATGAGCCTCCAGAAAAGTCACGGCATGCTTTGGGGTCTCTGTAGAAAGTCAATGGACCAAGGGGAGGCAAGCCTCCGCTGTAACTTTAGCTGTGGGTGTCGCTGTTGGACAGTGTTACTTTATAAAAACGAGTGACTTTTAGACTGTTAATGTCATATTTAGTCATATTTGCGTCGTTTTATTTTTGTAATATCGATTATTTTCTCATCCACTTTTGAGGAGAGGAGACACTGCCTCCCTTGCCTCCTCGGAGGAAACGCCCCTGACCCCTACCCTAAACTTACCCTTAAAACAATGAAAATATATTTTTGGTAGCACAGTCTGATAGGTAGCATGTTTTGTCGGTACACCGTCTCACTAAATGAGGACATAAATACATGAACAACATCTCCAAAACATTTGAGTAAAACTAGCCTCACATCACACAGAAATTTAAAGGTATTCACAGCAACCCGTCAGAATAAAAGTTCGGTTTGAGCCAGAGATATTGTTCAGTAGAATGTACAAAATACTAATAGCCTACTACAGACCAATTTGGAGTAGATGTCACAGTTACATCACTTGCAGCTGCGTGCGCATTGTGGTGGCATAAAAACACTGGGAACAAACAAATGGAGGGAAACGGGGAAAATCCATGGAATAAGAGAAACAATGTATTGTGCCTTTGGATGTCAGAATCGGAATGCAAATAATTTGTATATAATACTTTTGTCAAAGACGCCATTTGAAGCTAAATGCAGACGTTTAAACAGACAGACTATGGATGAAACCTGCTATGATTACCCTACTTTTAAAGCATACATTTGATTTAAACAATAGGTCTATATAATATTCATATAGGGGACATATTGTATTAGCCCTACAGTTGAAATACATGCATAAAATACTATTTAAACTTACAACATTTTACATAACATTTACCTATTTTATCTCACAATTTTTTTTCTTGCAAATGCAAGTTTATATCTCCTAGTTCGGACTTTATAACTTGATTCAACTCAACAATTGTGAGTTTGTTAATTCTAAGGAAAAAAAAGCCAGAAGTGTGGGATTATAAACTAAAAAGAAAGAATGACGAGTTGATTTTTCTTAACGATTTTTCTTCGTACCGTGAGATATAATCTCGGAATTGCAAGAAAAAGTCAGAATTTTGAAATATAAACTCAATTTTTTTTTCTTTTATTCCATGGCTTGAATAGACTGCTACGTTAAAACTGTCATTTTCTGCCACCAGATAGGCTCCACCCACAAAAAAATCATCACTGTTTGCAAACACCGAATTGGTCTATTAGCCACTGCACAGCAACTCTACTTCAACATCCACACTATCCTAACAACCTCAGCAACACAATAAAAACTATTCAGAACTTAGCAACACTATGGCAACTTCTAAAAAACACTTGTTAAAAACACCCTGGCAACCAACCTAACAATGCCCAAGCTGCCAACCTCAACCCGACTGCATAACAACATATAAACCATTTAGATCACCATAGCAACCAATTATCAACCAATTATCAATTATCAGCAACCTCGCAACATGTTAAATAACCAATCACAACACATTAGCAACTGCATAGCAACACTATTCAATCACTCACAACATTAAACCGTCATAGAAGCCTCTTTGCAATATATTAAACACTCGGGTACTGAATGAGTCTACAGCAACCACTTACAGTAGCAATGCCCTGAGCAACCACCTAGTAACAGCACAGCAACATGTTCAGAAACATTCAGAACACCACCTACCAACACTATTGCTGTGTCTCATTTAGAAGGCTGCGCCCTTCGGAGGTCGAATCCTCTGGAGGTCGCATCCTCTGTAAAAAAATGTCATCACTGTTTGCAAACACTGTCATTGGTCTATTAGTACTACTACTAAAATTATTAAAACTTTAAGGAATTAAGGAATAATCACACAACGTTTCTTCCATGTTTTAATGTTAATAGTAAATCCCCTATGTTTGCCAAAAATAAACTTTAATTTTCAATAATTAAAAGATAAATGAAATTAATGTATTATGCCTTCATTTGATAACCAGACAATTTTAAATACACAACACAGGATTTCTGAGAAAAAAAAATAAAAAATCATAAAGCTATTTTAAGAATAAATTTGAATGAATGAAGTTGTTTTTATGCATTCAAATGATTAGACATGCTAAAACAGAATTTGGTAACAATAAAACATATGGTGAGAAAAAATAAAATGGTTCATAAGGCCCTAAGCATGTAGTTTTTTTTTTTTAGTTTGTTTTACTTTTAATAAATTGATGTGAAATTGTATACGTTTCATGATTTTAATTAATTAGACATGCTTTTTGATTAATACAACTTTGCAGTATTTACATTTAAAGACATCCGGTAATCACTCATTATGTGTGGCTGTAAAAGATAAGAGCTCCTGCATTTCCACAGTTTCATTGAGCACCCATCAGGATTTTAATTGGGGTTATTCCCATAATGTTCTCTCTATGACAATAAATTTGGCAGCAGAGGTGAATTATGGTCTTGGCTTTGGTACAGATTCAGCCCTGTTCTCATACACTCTTTTAATGTTACATGTTCCGTCCGTTAGCCAAATAAATGATTCCTCTTTGGAGGAGAGGCAGGAAATGATGCTCTGGCTTTGACAGAACTGTTTATGTTTCCCACCTTCAGATGTTGGAAGCACATGTTAATGATGTTGCTTAACCCTAATAGGGTGCTCACCAAAAGTCTTTGTTATACATATTCATTTATTGTACACATCATGCCAAATTAATATATTTCCACATTTTATGGCTGTACTGTGTATACACATAATTCACACAATTCATGACGTTTCTTGTAACATCATACGGTTGTGGGTGGCATGACTGTTGTGTAGATTGGCTGTGAGATGATGACACTGTAAATTCTAAAAATACCATATTTTATGCAGTCTGTGATAATTTTGATCAGTTATGATTAAAGCCATTATGTTTTTATGTGTTATCCTATTTCAGACACGGATTCTTGTTGCATTTTGAGGCTGTAACCCTGTAATTCACCTCTACAGGTTCTCACTTTGTGAAGTTCTTTGCACCATGGTGTGGGCACTGCAAAGCTATGGCTCCAACATGGGAACAGCTTGCCACCAGTTTTGAGCATTCAGACAGTGTCAAGATCGGCAAGGTGAGAGAGGCCATTGTGGTTTCTCTCATGTTTTTTCTATACTGCAAATTGACTTCTGTTTTCTGATATTTACATATTTTGCTTGCTAAAGGTGGATTGCACACAGCACTATGAGGTGTGTTCAAATAATCAGGTTCGTGGTTATCCCACGCTGCTCTTCTTCACTGATGGAGAGAAGGTAAGAAAATCTAGAGTGGCATAATTTCTTATGATGTGTATTAATGTGTATACATTATACTGTTCAAAAGTTTGGGGTTGGTAGTTTTTTTTTTTTTTTGAAAGTCTCATACTCAAGACTGCATTTTTTTGTTTAATATATATTAAAACCGCAATACTGCGAAATACTACAATTTTAATGAACTATTTTCTATTTGAATGTGTTAAAATGTAATTTATTCTTGTGACGGGAAAGCTGAATTTTCAGTACTCATCTTCAATGTCACGCGAAACTCATTTAAAGAGTTATTTAGTATAATTTTGCCAGGAAAAGTTTTAGAATTTTTATCAAATGTTAATGTAAAAAATCTTGTGTACTATAACATGTTTGTTTGTTTGCTGGTTTTTATTGTATTTGTTATACTTGCATTTTTTGACTTGTTTTTTACCATGAAAATAGCCTAAGATGCTGACATGGCATTAAATAAATAATTAATTAGACATGCTTTTTGATTAATACAATTTAATTTAACCGTTGGAGTCCAGACAAATTAAAACGGATTATACAGTTATACAGTGCTGTTGTGCAGCATCTAATTTGACAAAATAAAAATTCAATGTTTTGTTGTAAATTAATTGTTTTTAAAACAAATTGATTAAATTATTACAGTTGTATTAATTCATTTAATTGCACACTATTGTTTTATGATAAATTTGTATTGACTTATAAACACAGAATCCAGGAAAAAATTTAATTGAAAATAGAGCACAGGGGAAAACAAAACAGATTTCATTCGGCTCTAAATTAAAATATAGCTCTGTGGAGTTTAATTGCAAACAAACAAAATATCTTTATATTCATTCTCAAGGTCTAATAAACATGTGCAAAGCATTTCTTTCCCCATAAATGGTAAATTAATAGTGTGATGAATATCGATATTGTATGATATTTTTATTGTATTTGTTATACTTGCATTTTTTGACTTGTTTTTTACCATGAAAATAGCCTAAGATGCTGACATGGCATTAAATAAAAATATACTACTACTCAATGTCACACAATCCTTCAGAAATCATTCTAATATGCTTATTTGGTGCTCAAGAAGTATTTATTATCATCATCAATACTGAAAGTTGCTTAATCTGCTGCTATAAATTTTTTATGGGAACTGTGATGAATGCAATGTTCAAAAGAACACGTAGTCATTATTTACTGTCCCTTTTGATCAGTTCAATGTGTCTTTGCTGAATAACTTCAAAAAAAAAACTTACCCCAGATGTTGCCCTTTTTTCTTTTGCTTTTCAGATATTCTGTTACTTTTTCTATGCTTCCTACATCCTCACAACCATGAACCACCATGCACTATTTTTCACTTGTAAAATCGTAATGTTCCCAAATAAGCGAATCAAATTGTAACTAGATGTTATGAATTAAGTATGGTAATAAAAGTCTGATAGTTGTCATAGTGTTTACACTAAAAAATAACAGTAACCGTGCACATGCCCTGTGTTTTCAGGTTGATCAGTACAGAGGAAAGCGTGATCTGGACTCATTTAAAGAGTTTGTTGATAATCACGTAAAAGCTGCTGAATCTAAAGATGAACCTGCGAAAGAGGAGGAGCACGCTCACGAAATCCCACCTAGCGCTGAACCTGAAAAACAAGAGGTGGGTGTCTGTTTTAATTTTCACACAGTACAAGTTTTGTTTGCAATTTCCTGCTTGGCACCATAGAGATTTGATTCGTTTGTGTGTGCGGGCAGATGTTTGAACAGCGAGCTGCAGAATTTGGCCCGTAGACACAAATCTGCATCTTGAAACCGAGGTAGTAATTATGGGCAGAGCAGCTATTTCCTCCTGCTGATACAAATGTGCATGTGTGCGTGCGCGTGGGTTGGTGGGCGGTGAACTTAAAGAGCTGTTATTTTGTTTTGTTAATTGGCTTTCCTGTCTAAGCTTGCCTTTTATAAAGGGGATTTTGGCTGGCTGGAATTGTTGGATGGCTAAATAGTGTCCCTCAAGAGCTCTGTTTCAGAGTTCTCGTTTTTGGTTTTTTTTGTAGTTTTAAAAGGATTATTTTAAAAGATTGTAAACCGTTGCTGGTGCCTTTGAGATGAGACCTTGCTCTTAAATAAATGTTCAGAACTGGTGTTGTAATTAAGGAAACCATCCAAGTGAGAGGTATTTAAACTTCAGCAGGATATGATCACCTGTGGAAATTCTCTAGGGGTTTTACTATGAATATGTTCTGCCTTGTGACGCATCAGTGCTAGAATGTAATTGACACATTAGTTAAAGGGGTGGTTGTCTGGTTTTTTTCTAGGCTTGATTGTGTTTATGGGGTGCAGTCTAACATGTGTTAATGCTTCGTTTGTTAAAAAACGCATTATTTTTCACATAATTTACCTTTATTCCACACCGTTCTGTCCCTTCTGCTTATGTTAGATTTTAATATACGGTTTTATTCTGATTAAAGCTTTAATACAGTTCGGCAACCGCACGCGTGTCCATGTATAACGCTTCTCATAGCTATAGTATGTGAAAATAAGTGTATTCACTGAGCTGATGATCTGAATGAGAGAGAGAGAGAGAG
>NW_015552558.1:882643-901530 GCF_001515605.1 Sinocyclocheilus anshuiensis
GTGTAGTTTGATGACGCTGTGACTGAGTGTGGAATCATGGGAGTTGTGGTCTTCATCCCCACAGCCGATGCAATCCAACGGGACTCGGGCAGAAATCATGATCATGGATGAGCTAATGATTTATTAACGTCGTAGTATGAAGCAGAGTGAGGAGGAAAGCTGTCGAAGCAAAACGAGGCCACTGAACGAGCGCGAGACACCGCTCGAAAGCAGCGGAGCTTTTATTATGCCACAGTCGCCCGCTTCCGCTCCTTCCGGAAAGCAGCGGAAGTAAGCAGCGCTGTTTTATCATACTAGATACATTTGAACTTTCTGTTATAATGCTACTCTGTGCGGTCGTCACCTGTCTAATAAAATGCATAGCATATTAAAGCGTTTGGGATAATGTAAGTACACAAGTCAGCAAAATATATAAAACTGTTCTAGTGGTTTTTGGATATTTTAATACAAAAATCTTACATATTGTGCCTTTAACAAGAAATATGATATAAAAGTTAAAATGCGAACAAAATGTGCTGCCACTAATTATTTTTTCTTTTTGTTTCTCTCAGTCTAATGTTCTGGTATTGACTGAGAGCAACTTTGATGAGACTGTTGCCAAAGGACTCTCCTTCATCAAGTTCTATGCTCCATGGTAAGCGTTAGTGGGGTTTCATTTCACATTTTTGATGGTACTTTATCAATAATCTAGTGGCAGGTGGGGCTGAGTTTTTCATCTAATATTTGTATTGCAGCTTTATTTCAGATGTTTTTAGATAATAACCCTGAGCAGCATTGACATTGTAGTGATTTGAATGCCCTTTTTATTTGTTCAAAAAGTCTCCTAAAGTCTTTCAGTATTTTTGAGGATGTGATGCCTTTGGTTTAAACTCAATTACCAATCATGGCAATAGAGTTTAGAAGTGATTCATTTCCACAAATCCATTTTAGTACTATATTTATACAACGTTTTGTAGTATGAACCAGAATTTCAAAAACACTACAGTTAGGCTATTTCTTTTTGCCAATAAAAGTGGTTCTAAAAGAAGCCAAAGCAGGATCGAGTAGAGTGATACTAAAGGTGAAAAATCTGGCGCTGTTACAGAAAAATCCGATTTCTTGGGATGCCATTTGTCAAGTAAAATTAGAGGACCGAAGCTAAATGTTATATATTGGGATGAATGAATACTTTGCTAAAAATGGATTCTTGGTGTTTCTAAGTGTTTTTGTTTTCCCGTTAAATATGTAAATGAGCTATATTGTCTCAAGGTCTTGAGACTTGTTTTCAGAGAATATATTTTTGATTATACCATAGTCTGTCTGAAAATGTTCTGATTGGCTTTAAGCTGTTGAATGTTGAATGCAGTTGCAAAATGCAGTTTATTTTTGTATTATTTTTATTATTGAACAGCTTAGTTTTAAAACTGCACAATTGCTGTTTTCAAATATTGGTTAAAATATTCAAATTTCAAATATTGTCAGAAAGCTGAACTATATTGAGACGTTTTTGTAAAAGGGTTAATTATTATTTTTTTTTTTTTAAAGAATGTTTTATAATATTTCCTGATATGTGCTTGTCTTTTTTTCCCACAATAAAAAGTATCATGATATAGATAACATGGTTTTCACACTACTAATATGAACAGTGTGAAGTTATTCGTTTAGTCACTGGCTTGATTCACTAATGCATAAATGGCAGTAAACCACTTTGCGACAAAGAACGTCTGTACATGAGCCCTGACATATTACACCGATCACAGGTCATGATGGTCATGAAATGCAGTTTCAGATTTTTATATTATGTTTCTCAAAGTTTGTTTATAACATTTGCAAAAAGTTATTTTTTTGCACCAAAAAGCCTAATGTAACTTTGACGACAGACTAACCTAACAACAGAACACATCTCATTGCATACGACGATGACGCATTTGGATTTCAAATCCAGGTGTTTCAGAAGGGTAGAAAATGATAATTTATATTTTAAACTGAGGAGTTAGTTTTGATAATTGTTTTTATTGTAGAGTAATCTCTTCTATGTGTAATTATCACAAACATTTTGATTCTCCAACTCCATTTAATGACCCTTTCAAGCTATATTGCTAAGCCCTGCCCAGTGACGGACACGTGTGTTTGTGTGTATATTACGCCCCATTCACACGGGGCGTCAGCGTTAACACTTGACGGAGAGCGTTTCTGAAGCTTGGTGCTGACGACCGTCATAGTGACAACAGCCAATCACATTAGTCTTCTGGTGTTGCATGAACGCGATTGGCTAGTGTCTGCGCTAGGGTATTTGCATAAGGTGATCTGATTGGCTGACGCCTGCGTTGGCGCTTGAAAAGTTGAAAAGTTTTCAACTTCTGCCGCGAGCAACGGACCCAACGCGACGGACACACAATTAATTTCGCCAATGCTTGACGTCACTCCATTCAAAGTAAACGAGAGGTGTTGACTCTGACGCCCCGTGGTTCGCGGAAAAAAATCGAACCATACGGTTCTCCACACACGGTTCGGTACGCGCTAGGACCGCGGTTCAACTTAAATCTGACAACGCATCTGTAATATGGTTTGCTATAAATAACATGTAAAACAAACAGGCTAAAGTAGGTTTCTGTTGATGGATGCGCATTCTGGCTTTCCAGTACATTACAACAAGTACGCGCTAGGACCGCGGTTCAGCTTAAATCTGACAACGAATCTGTAATATGGTTTGCTATAAATAATAAAACGTAAAACAAACAGGTTTCAGCTAATATACGTTTCTGTTGGTGGATGCGCATTCTGGCTTCCCAATACATTACAACAACAGCGACCAGGTCCAAAACATGGACGAACCATTCGCTCGTTCAATGCCGTATGCTGGAATATGAGCATTTATTCTGTTAACACCCGGGTGCTGATGGCGCGCGCACACAGGTGAGACCTGAACAGCACACGTTGATATCTGTGTTTAAAGGGGTCATATGATGCTATTTTAAAGATCATTATTTTGTGTATTTGGTGTAACAGAATATGTTGACATGCTTTAATGTTCAAAAAACACATTATTTTTCAAATACTGTACATTATTGTAGGTCCTCTATGCCCCACCTCTCTCAAACACATTGTTTTCAACAAAGCCCCTTCCTTTGACTAGCGCAGTCTGCTCTGATTGGCCAGCTGACCTAGTGCATTATGATTGGCCGAACACCACAAGCACGCGTCGGAAATGTAACGCCCCTTACCATAATCGCGAGCGTCAGCTTTCAAAGTAAATATCAAGACAGTTAATAATTTTGTTAGTTTTATCATCAGTTCAAGCCCGAAAGGGCAACAGAGTCACAAGCTTTGCCAGTTTAAACATTTAAGATCCAGAGGACTCGAGCTCGCGCGCGCAGTGAGAAGATTTGTGCGTGCGCTCATCCTAAGCGTGCAAACCGCACCTCAGAACGCGTGCAAATATTAAGCTTTCTTTAAAGTATTGTTTAAATGGACAAATTCACACAAATTATTTCAAAATGCCCGTCTTGGTAAGTATCCTATAGCAGACATAGCCGGCTGAACGTACTGTATCAGTGCACTGGATCAGTGCATTCTCTTAAAGTGACAGCACTTTCTTAATATTAATCAAACAGCAACAACAAAGAAATCACTCACTGCTCTTGATTGAATAGCTTTTGTAACTTTAATAAAGATTAATCTTTAATTTATACAGTCAAATATGCAATGCTGTTTTGCATTTCATTACTTTATTCAATTTCTCTACCTGAAAACTAATGTTAGACCTACCTAAAAAAAAATGAAAATTATTTTATTTGTATCTTTACTCTATTGTATTTATTTGTGCTGTTGCTTGTAGTTAGATAGATTATTCTTATTTTCTTTATTTTTATTTGACAGTATAGTTTTTGCCTAAACATAGCACATACCGAACCGTACCGAAACCGTGACTCTAAAACCGTGACACAAACCGAACCGTGAGTAAGTTGGACTGTTCCATCCCTAGTGTATATCACATGCATGCACAGAGTGTACTCCCCTCCCCTATCTGTTCCTCTTATCATCTTAATGTTTCCTTAGTGGCTAATCAAAAGACCCGCCATTCCCTGATTGGCTGAGCTTATCCTCTGTCGTTCAGCGACTCACGCAATATGTGTTCGTGTATTTAAGGTGTGGTCACTGCAAAAACCTGGCCCCTACCTGGGAGGATCTATCTAAAAAGGAGTTTCCTGGTCTGACTGATGTGAAGATTGCTAAAGTGGACTGCACCGTGGAGAGAACGCTCTGCAACAGATACTCTGTGAGTGCAGCTCATTTAGCCTGGATCTGAGTCACATTTTTATTCCCTGATGGGTGGCAGCGAGAGTAACAAGTCTTGTGGATTGTGGATGTTTGAGCAATGGGGTCAACATAACTTCATATTACTGGCAGAGAGTCGTTTTTTTTAATTATTTATTTTTTAAGCTTGTTCCAAAAACTTGTGTGCTGCCTTTCTGTCTACTATGAATGGAAAATGTAACAAATGTTTCTATATAGGTTTCAGTTTCATTCCATCTAATGATTATAGTTACAAATCCTTCCATTAATGATTTTTTTTTACTTTTGATAAAGCGAAGTCCTTTTTTTCTTTTTTATTAAGTGCATACACAATAAAAAGTGCCAGTTTTTATTTGTATTAGTTTTAATATTTAGATCTGATATTTTAGCAACTTTTTACCTTGGAAGCTGAAATTGCGTTCAATTATAAACAAACAAACCGAACCTCATAACTAGACTGATTTGGAGCGCTCTCCGCATGGTGTGACTCAATGTGACCAACTACTTCCATCGACATTTTGAAGTGTGTATACCTATGCACACTTTTCTATCCCTGAGTTGTGAGTGGCAGTAAATAACAAAACTGAAGCAGGTCACATGACAAAGCCAACATGGTGGATCTAGTACATCCAGATTTTGTTTATGCAACATACATTCATGCTATATCGAACATACTTTTTTTCTTTCCCAAATTTGTTCCAAATCAAATAGCTACTCTGAAAGGATCCAGTTTGGCTTGGCTTCGTGTTTAATTACTACACACAATTTAAATGTATGTAAATATTTGGTCATTGTTTTCTATAGGTGCGTGGATACCCAACTCTCCTGATGTTCCGGGCGGGGCAACAGGGGGAGGAGCATAATGGAGGGCGGGACTTAGAGAGCTTGCACAATTTTGTTATGAAGCAAGCGAGAGATGAGCTGTAACTCCTCCCTCATTTTCCATCTCGCAACACATCCTCCACAAAGCAACACTATCTACATTTACCATACTGTCAAATGGACTGCTTTTTCTTCATTTCTGTCCCTCACCTGCTAAAGTGAGCACAGTCTTTTCCACATGATAAAATGTGAATGTACACGATTTCATCTCTGATCAGTTGATGAGATTATTAGCGATTACAACCACAGACTTTTGATTTTACCCTTTCTCCATTAAAATAACAGCAGTATGATTTAAACAATGACACTGTTAAGATCATTACATCATTTAAGGTGCGTATTTTGTCAGTTATATTTGAGGAAATTCAGCTTAGTTTGCTATCAGCTAAGAAAATATGACCTCAGGGAGACCATGTACCATTTAAAGAAAACAATGACATGCACCTGCTGTGATTTCTGTTTTTTTTTGTTTTTTTTTCTCCATTCAGTGTAAAATACTATATGATACACACTTGCAAACAGCACTTTGACCATGTACTTAATTATCAAACCAGGCCAGTCTTAACAAGTTTGATGGCCAGCAAACCACATTAGGCTGGTTTAACATCTTTGGTTAATTTGTCATATAAAGCTTCTTAATATTCGTATAGGCATATGAATGGGGTAAATACATTTAGACATATCCCCAATATTGCCATTATGTAATACTTTTTTGTAATTTCTCAACACTCAGCAAAGTAAGACAATGCAAAATAGATAATTTTTTGCTGTATAATGACGGTTTATGGAAATATGGTTTACTTACAGTAGAGGCTGTGAAAGGTTGAAGCGTTTATGGTACAGTTTGTTTTTGTTTTTTTTTGTCTTGGATTATTCTTCAGATGTGGCTTTTTTATTTTTCCCCATGTCATTTTTCCTTTGATTAGGTTTGTCTTTTAGACTCTCTGTTTGAGACTCACTCTTTTTTTCCCCCTGTAATTCAGTCTTGATGGCTTTCACATGCAATCAACCACTTTTAATATTATTAGTGAACTGCTTAAAACACTTTGTGATGGTGAAATTCAGAATGCTGACAGACTTGTATGTGTTCTCTGATGCTCTCCAGTGGTTTCATTGATTTAAACAAATGTAATTTACATTTTTCCTTTCAAATATTCCCACACCGAGATGTTTATTTTTCTCTCTTACTGGATCTGAAAGAGAAGGAAGGGAAAAGCAATCAGAGAAACCGCATATATTCAGTGAAGTCTTTATGGGAGGCACATGGTCAAGGCCGAACTTACTGAAAAATGCAGTATTTTTGTCCTGTGTGAGAGGGGTACACACACTGCCTGGGGGTTTTTGTACAAAAAAAAAGGCATGTTGTGACAAATTTCATAATAAAATGTCTTTTTCCAAAAATAGCAGTTTTTAATTTTTCCTTTACTCTTGTTATAGGATCTCTGTGCTATAGGATTCATAAAAAGAACAATAAATAAACTGTAAAATGTACAAGTATTTACACACAAGCATCCAAATACGGTTGAGACGTAAACAGCAGTTTATGGGAGGTATGTGATATAACTAGGAATAGGAGTTGGAAAAAAATTGACAATATTTGGAAAATTGTTATACTTTTTACTACCCTCAAATTCAATTCTTGTGGCAGATTTTGAGTACAGATAAGCCTACTGGCAACCAACAGTACAACCCAATACCATAGTGATGTGGCCACTGTCAATGTGAACCAAGCAGTCGAGGTTTGGCTGGCAGGCATGGTCCTGTTGGCTTATTGGAGTCCTGTGCCAGTGAGATGAATGGAAATGCAAACAGTATTAAAATGTGACTAAACGTAACTGAATTATTTGGTTTCAGTATTGGTATAAAAATTGAAGCAATTATCGATTCCCAAATTACAAAGGGCAAATACAAAATATATTGCTACAATGCTGATAATAGACCTATGTTGCCTGTCCAGCAAGAGTTTTGTACCATTCAATGGCTCACAGTGGAAAAAAAAGGATGGACAGCTGCATTTAAAAAAATGTTTGACAATAAATAGACATGAGATGGTGGAAAATCTACAGCCCATGTGAGTACGATGGCACAGAATACAAATTAAATTATTTGTAGGTCCTCGTGTATTATGGGAAGTTTTGGATGTAAGCCATCCGAGGTGCAGGTGTTGCAGGGAAATTATAGATCTGTGGTGTCGGACGGCATCAAATTACAGTTCCGTCCTTGGAACGGCAGCATAATGGTTCCGTTCTTTGAGTTCTGTTGAAGTGTGTAACCACTTGCTCTGACTCACAGATGCAAACCACAGGTAGTGCAGAGCAAATATTGAGAAACTTAAAATAATTCGATTTTTTTAGACCTAAAATAGAGTCCTGTGGGTTCAAGTGACTTCATCAAAAATACACAAAGCAGTAGAAAGTTTCCTGTTCTGATTTCTGTGCTTTGGGACAGCACAGAAGTCATTTATAAGTCATTTATAAGTTTCCGATCTTAAAGAGGTCATATCATGAGGAATCAAAGTTTCTTTTGAAATAAAAAAAGCTACAGTAACTTTCAGAACTCAAACTGTCTATTTATATTGGGGAGGAAGTTCCTGAAAGTTGCAAAAAAAAAAGATTTGTTCTGAACTTCTGGAACTTTCAAACATTAGAAAGATACAAAGTCTAGTCCTAAAGGCACAGCAAAAAAAAAAAAAAGTATCCCATTTAATTCCAAGGATCAGAATGTGGGTGGGGAAAAAAGTCATAAAGAACTGATTTGACTGTTTTGTAAAGCAAGTAGACCTTACTTAGAAAATGAAGTGATAGTGTTATGATGCGACCCCTTTAAATATTACAGACTGCATTTTAGTTCATAATTTACATTTTCTTTTGTTTTAGACTTAAGGCATCAAGTTCATTTTCTGTTTATAGATTCACATGAACATCCTCTTGGAGGTTTGTAGGATCCAAAATGTCACGAGAAATGGCCATGTGTATAAAAATGAGAAGCAGCAAACTTGGATCTACCGTCGAGACATTTTCTCTCATATTTGTTTTCATAATGCTTGCTTTTCGCATCTGCCTTTATTTCGTTTTGTCAGTCCTGTCTCTGCGGTGCAGCGGTCGGGCAGGGCGACACGTGTCCCTTGTGTCAGTGGCAGCCGCATGCGCGCACCACCATGTTCTTGTATTTTTTCAGAATGACGTTGGAGTTGTCGTCGTAGTAGAGCACGGAGATTGCATGCAGTTTGGTGGGAGCGCAGCATGGTTTTGGAACGTTCTCTGGATTCATGAGATGGACCTGAAAAGTGGAGCAAGATATTATTTTACACTCACTACTGTGAAATAAACTTTAACAATACTATTTCTGTTAGGTCTGGTATTTATTTTATAAAGCAGGACTCACCAGTGTCTGTACTATAGCATGATTAGTAGCATTCATATGGGCGTTTAGGGGAAAAGAGCATTCTCCATCACAGTAGTTTGCTGCATAGCCCTCAGGTGCAATAATCCAGTCCTGACAAACACATATTTAAATCAAAAGGGATGCTCACACTAAAAATAATTTTAAAGTAGATGAAACACTCATTCGGGATAATTATTAATAATTTGTTTTATAACCAAATGACCACTGAAGGCTGATCCAGTTTGAGATTTGGAATACCGATTATGCGAATGTTCTTCATCTTTACCTGCCAGCCCAGTTCTCTGAAGCTGACGTACAGTTCATGCTTTCTGCAGGCGGTCTTCTGATCACTGCTGTTGTAATCTGCTATATACAGAGAAGAGAGACATTAATGGCTGCTAGGTCACAGTATAACATACACTTTTATTTTTTATTTTATTTTATACTTTCATAGTCAATTTGTCTTAAAGTGATCCCTTGTGAAAAAGAAGTGTGCTTAATTGTATTGACTTCAAATGTTAAAGGCATATAAAAAAATGCACTTGCAGATAATATAATATAATAATAAAATAAATACACATTTAAAACATGTACTTTGTAATAATGTTACTGTATATATTAAGTTAAATATTGGACTTTACAGTACGTTTTAAATAATGTTTTGATAGTCTTTTGTTGCACTTTAAAGAAGTACACTTGTTTTGATGCGTTGACTAACATACTAAAGTACAGGTAAAGTACTTGATTATAATTTTAACTGTAACTGAGTTATTTGATATTACAGTTAAATATTTTAAATATTTAAATGACAACTTAATTAAAATATGAAGTAGAAAATACATGACATACAAGTATATTTTAATTTACACTTTGTTCAAAGACAATAGACAAAATTACATTATGAAATTACATCTAAAGTTGTACCTACTTAAGTGGGTCAAAAAGCACTCTTACGTTCAGCTAATTGCATTTAATATACATTTTAAACTATAATACATTTTAATTTAATTGAAATTAACTTGCAATTACGTGTCTGAAAACAGTACACTGCAGTATATTTGTTTAAAGTATATTATTTCCATAATAAGTACTCTTTACAAAAGAACCCAAATTGCAGAATGGCAGCCTCACTTTTTACCTTCATTGCATACAATGAAAATGAATAGTGACTGAGGTTATATTTTTAGCCTTACATTGTATTTGTGCTACATGTAAGAAAGTCAGCCATACAGATACAGAAGGCATTTCTTGACAATCAGTTTAAAAGTATTTGGTGCACTTTTAACCATAGGGTGCCTTAAAATTCCATAATGCAAAGTTTGTCTTAATGCAAGCCTGATAATCCTGTCAATGTCACAACACATTTGCTGTGCAACATAATGTGCCCGATACAAGTCACTGTCAACAACATTTACAGTTTGTTTCAATTATCTGTGCCGCCCCACCCTTGTGTCCTGTTAGCTGCATGTCAGCAGCAGGTAGGTTTGGGTTTTCAGAAGGGGAAGGTCATCTCTGGCACTGACTCTTGCTCTGAATTCAAACTCTGACACATTCTTTCCACTGGTGTGCTCGTGCACTTTTTTTTTTTTTTTTTTGTTGCTAAGTGCGGTGGAGTGGGAGAGGAGAGAGAAAGCTATGATATCAGTTCAGGCCAGCTGCAATCCCTTCCTGTTTTTTTTTAGTTCCCGTCCCAAAGAGCAGCACTTTGCCCATCCATAGATCTTACTGACCAAAACAGTAGCAAGACATGCCATTCAAGACGAGCAGTTAGAAGAGGTGCCACCTCTATAGCATTCGATCAAACTTACCCCCCAATCCCATATACACCACACTTTTGCCTTTTCTGAGAACGTACTTGCTGTTACACTGTTTGTTTTCTTTTTAAACAAGCTGCTGAAGCCTCCCTAATGAAACCATACTGTAATTCATTACTGTTATGACATTATGATGTAAGTAAATTTAATTTACTGCTCTTGTAAAACAAATTAAAATATGTTGATTCAACATGACAATGAAAATCTGTCATTCAATACAGCTAAGAAAAGCAACTGATAAATACACCTGTTAGAATAAATGTTTAACGCTTTAATTGTGTATTTAGTAATGTACAGATGTGTGACACAACCCCCCACCCCCCGCTTACAGCACAAAAAAGTTGTTCCCCTAAGTTTGTACAATGAGCTCACATTTGCAGGAAACACATTGTAGTACATTAGATGGAAACCGCTCTAGGGGGGTGTCTAAATTACACTAGCTTATGACAGGGGTACCCCAGGGCTCGATACTTGGCCCCCTTCTCAATATACACAGTAAATGTAACTTAGCCAGCCTGGCAATTCCACGAAATATCACAGTCCATCTGGGCTCAATAACACTAGCAACATCCAAGTCAGTCAGGAACATTGTGGTAGAGTTTAATGAAGAGCTTAACATTACCCACTACATTGCTATGACTGCCTAGCCAGGCAGATCTGCATTCTTCAATGTCACCAAGATCAGATCTTTCCCCTTGTTTAAACCCATTGCCATTTCAAGACTGGACTACTGCAGTGCCTTATTAGGCAACCTTCCAGCTAGCACAATTAATTCAAATTATCTAGAATCCAGACCAGTGGTACCATCACAACTGGGCACTTTTCCAAAGCATTCACACCCACTTGTTGGTGAAATGATCTTCGACACTCCACCCGAGCAGCTGAATCCCTCACAATAAGACCCAGCACTTCCCTGAGCACTTGAAATGCAACCATCTAAATTGCAGAACCCCCTGACCCTCTCAACACTTACTGAACCCTCAAAGAATATTGTTCCTCTGTTGTCACCACACTATATCTTTAGTTATAGGTTGCTTTGAATAAAATGATCTGGTAAATAAGTAGAGTAAATTAATAAGAACCAAACCCAGCTACTTATGATTAAACTAGACATTCTACAGATGCAAATTAATTATAACATTTACACAAAGTCTTTTTTGTGTCAAATGATACTTGATAATGCAGAAAAACAATTATTTAATTAAAGCAGTGGTTCTCGATATTTAGATAGAACTAAGTTTGCATTGCATATTTCCTGTGTTTAAATATAATTTGATTATCTTTGAAATAAGTGAGCTTTTTCAATATAATTGCAAAAAACTTTCAAATTAAGGCACATTAAACACATTTACAAAAGGGACAAATGTCATAAAATGGGGAAAACCTATATTCAGCTAAAAAAAACTTTCCTTAAACATCATCTATGAGTAATGTAGAGTAGAAATTAAGGTTGTAACCGAAACCACATGGTGAGTGTGTAGGCAAATCTCTGAGGTCATTCTAAATACTCAACAATCATCCAGTGCGAAGGTGCTTCCCACTTTCTCCTTTATGAAGAAGGTTTGTTCAGTCCACTGTTGATGCAACTGGTTGGCAAAAGCTTCCTGGTCCTAAAGCTGTCATTTTCTTTGACCAGTAAATTTTCATGTTTGCACCACAGCCAAGCAAAGTTTTATTAAACAATGGAAGAGAAGGGCAACCCTTTTGAAAGCAGTCATAATTTCTAATGATGCTAATGGTAAATACTGTTGTAAATACAAGTAACTATTGTAGTTTACAGTAATCTTCATGGCTGAAAGAGTTAAATATATTCCGTATTGACTGCAGATTATTTTAAATAATTTATCTTCAAACTATAGGTACTGGGTTTGAAGCTTGGAATATAGTGTGAAATCTCTGGCCTTTTTTAGCCCCCAAAGTAAGACCCCTTCTTGTATTTCTCTCACTCTGTCTGGCAGGACTAGGGTAAATATTTACTGAGATAAATCCGCCAGCAGGAGTGGCCCCCGAGCTCTCCCGAGTGGCCTTTTAGTCAGTCCCCCAGGGGTCTCCTTCCTCTCTGATCCCGAGAAGTGAACCTGTCTTACACAGACCCCCAACTGCGACATTTATAGTCAAGAATGTTCTACACCTAACCACAGGCCTGAGAATGAGGCCAAACTACAACCCAAGAATGGCAGATTTTGACACACTAGTTTCACACACACATACATATGGGAAGTTGACATCCTGTGGTGTGACATGCTATACTCCATCTATTTTAAACAGAATTTCATACTAAGAATATTGCACTTTTTAAAGTTGTTTGTCCATCTACTTAAACGGGTTGATCTCTTGAAACCTTAAAGGGGTCATAGGATGCCCATTTTCCAGAAGTTGATATGATTCTGTAGGGTCTTAATGAAAAGTCTGTAACATAGTTTGGTTAATATTTCTCAATGGTAGTGTAAAAACAACTTTTTTTTACCCTGTCAAAAACAGCTCTTTTCAGATCAAGCCGTTTTTGTAGCATTTCCCTTTAAATGAGCTCTGCTGCCCCCGCCCCTCTCTTCCGAGCTGCTCTCAGAGAGACTGTTTACTTTAGACGCATTCATCGTGAAACTTGCTAATTAGCACATTATTAGGAACGGCAATTTGCAAATATTCATTACAAAACATTATACTCACTTCTTCTGTAGATGAGGCTGGATCACGAATGATTCGCACGAACATAGACGCATTTATGTAGATCGGGGCGCATTCCCTTCAGAAACAATGTAATCCACTGGATTTTTATCATTATAGGGTGGTTGTGTACACACACTGCCAACACACATTTCAGTTCAAACAACTTGTAAAAGTGCATGTAGCATCCTATGACCCCTTTAAGAACATGTCTGGGCTATATATTAAGATATATTTTGCTATAAAAACAAAGTCATTTTTAGGATCAATACTTACTACCAATAATATTATGTCATAGTTTCTATTTTGTCTGGACTGCATTCATCACTGAAAAGTATGAGAACTATAAACAAACACTGGATTTATAATACTAATGGGTGTTAGTGTTTTATTGATTGTTTGTTTGCACATTTGAATGATCTTAAAACAGGCCTCATCTTTAAGCACAATATAATTTCTTGACTTGAAACCGTTTTTGTGAGATTCACCCAAATATGATGCATCTGTGTATTCAACATACATGAGAAAAAAACATTCACAGATAAACACACTGCATTCACATACACCAGTTTTGTTTACCTCCACCTTTTCTTTATTTACTGCCACTATTTACAGTCAAGGGCTCTTAAGGAGTAAAGCAGATATTTAGTGTGGAGTTTCATTGAGTGTAAAGGCCAGATTTGTGGTACCCCATAAAGCACTTCTCTTCCTGCCTGTAAAATTTAATGCCACACTGTTACTGCTGTGAGTGGGTCCTGTGGGCCTCTGGCCTTCGAATGAAGACTGCTGCCTGCTTATCATATGTAGGAATGGCTATTATAAGTCATTTAAAGTTATAGTTCACCCAAAGATGATATTTCTGTCATTTACTAACCTTCAAGTTGTTCCAAACCTTTAAGAATTTATTTCAGCCGTAGAATAGAAAAGAAGATATTTTGAAGAGTGTTGGTAACCAAACAGTAGGTGGTAGCCACTGATTTTCATAGTATGAAAAAAATAAATAAATAAAATACTATGGAAGTCAATGCTTTTCAACAATAAAGAAACCATCACATTTGGAACCAGATTAAATGATGACAGAATTTAAATTTTTTAGGTGAACTATCCCTTTAAAGATTTGATTCTACTTAACAATTCTGATTCATTAACAGGTCATTTAATAATTATTTTTTTCCTAAAATAATTATAAAAGAATTAACCAATAATTAGTCCTAACTACACACTAAATAAGATTTACTAATTAAAGGAAGATGATGAATTAGTCAGTCCCTCCAGGATTTCGCGGGACCTTTTTCTGATTTTTGCGGCCTAAAATTACTGATTTTGCTGCTGCTTTTCTCAAAATTTGCGGTGATATTTGCGGCATTTCTTATTGTTTTGCAGTGAAAATATACCACAGACAACATTCTTCTAACATTGTTATGACTTTTCTGACTTCAAGAACCATTGTAGGGCTCCAGACTAACATTTGAGGACACCAGCACCGTTGCCGTTAAGTGCTGTTAAGTTCCATAGAATGTGGCACCAGCACCTGACACTAAAGCACTCACCCTTTCGCACATGTACATCTCGGAGATGTCTATTTGATGTAGAGTGTTTGCTCATCTGCAATACATCTCTAAGACGTTTCCTGTCAGATGTCAAATAGACATTTATTAGAATGCATGTAAAACTGCTTCTGAGACGTTTCTCAGATTACACAGCAGATGTTTCCCAGATCTTTAGCAGACGTCTTACAGATGTACTTGTGCTGTCTGGGTAGTTGAGATGCAGATAAAATTAACTTTTATTACTGTCATTCATAATGTCTAAATATAATTTAATAAATACAAAAAATATATATATTAGGGAGTGGAAATGGCTAATAAGCCTATAAGTACTTCTTTGCTTTCCTACATTATGAAACTTGTAGTTTTATAAATGGGGGCAACCTATGAAGGATGAACAAATAATGTCATCACAAAAAAAATAACTTTCAATTTTGGTAATACTTAAAGCTTTGAAGTGCTGGGAAAAGTTGTGTGAAGCATTTAAAAACACTTGAAAACATTAGACCATTTCTGCCACAAGTTGTTCCTGTAGTTTTACTATGTTAAATCCATGGTGAATGGTGGTGATTTGTGCTTATTGAACAGTCAGTGACATTTGTTCTGATATCTGTAGCTTTAGCAGAATTCTGCGCCGAATTTGAATGCTTCTCACAAGATTTCACAGAGATGTTACTGATTCTGCAGTGAATTCGACTGCTTTCTTCACTGTATCTCCCAGAGCTGTGTATAACGGTGTCGCTTGATCGAGATCAGATAAACTGAGCAGATAAACGGTCTGCGCTGCGTAGCCCAAACGAGTAACGCGGATTCGTTCCGCTTTCGGTTCGTTTATCCGATGTAGCTCTTGTAAATCGGTCATGATGAGAATGCAAGGCTGTTCATTCCATTTTTTTAACCTTTATTTGACTGAATGTGCGTTGCGATGACGTCACAGGATGCGTCTGGGCCCAAAATCTGCGGCAATTACAAAAATTTGGGAGCTCTTGCGAAAATTGCGGAGTTTGCTTGATTTTGTGACAAATTCAGCGATCACAGAATCCTGGAGGGACTGATTAGTTTCTAATACATGTAACACAAGTCATGAGATGCAGCACAGAAATCACATATTGAATCATATACAATATTGTAGTAGCTACATTGGTCCGCATCAGTGAAAGAACACAGATGTTAAAGAACCGTTAACAGAAATAGTTATATTAGCTTTATGAGCTGTTTAATTTGACAGTTACAGCCAAAAACTGTTACAATCACGTGCCAAGGTACACATGTGGTTTCTTGACCAAAAGACAAAAACATGGTAACTGCAACGAAATCTCAAAAACCCTCTCTCACAAAAAGCTTCTCCTTGGAGCAATTACACAATGACATTCCTGGTGGTGACGGCATGCTGGAGTAATGGACACGGTGTTCCGCATGGAATAACATCCATCCGGGAAAGAGCTGAGGCAGGGAAGCTGTCTCACCCCACTCCCATGATGACATGAAAGAGAATGCGAGTCCTGTCTGCATCCATGTGAAGTTTATCTCTCTTCCTGTCTTTCATCACTGTGGTTATTAAACCTCCATCCCCAGAGCTCGCCGATGTCTAATTACACCAACGGTAAACAAAAGGAGGGTTGAGGGAGGGGGAGATGAAAAACCTCAGCTGGACAGTGCCGTGTTATTATAATTCTTTAAGCGATACTGTTAACGTGGTCAGGCATTTTAGGCCAGCACCTAATAACAGTTTGGAGGTAATTACAGGTCTAGCGCTGGGGCGGCACATACTGAGCTGAGCTAGACGCTTGTTAACTTCCCTCAGGCCAAAGGCCGGCGAGTTCCCCCCGCACCTCTAGCTGAGCATTAGTGCTTAATGTGTTGTTTTGTTTTCACAGATCGCCAAAGCTTAAGAAATAGTGTCAGACCTCTAATCACACGTTAATGCGCTTTGCCTGAATTGGAAGCTCATAGAGACAGAGATAATTTTCAAAGTGTGAATCTCCCAAAACCTTTCAAGAGCATGTCAGGGTCATATTTCAGCCCAGATTCAAAAGAATGAAAAAAAAAGAAGAACCTAAATGTCCCGACAGACAACATATACTTGATAAGGGTATGTTTTTAATTAATACATTTCCACCAATCATCATATCAGTGTTATTTTAGTATTTTTCTAATACTATTTTAGAATTTATTAAGATTTTGAATTAGCTTTTATTTTTTTATTTTAATTTTAGTTTTAGTAATTTTGTCATGAGCTTTTGTCATTTTAAATATGTAGCTTTAATTGATTTTTATTTCAGTTTTAGTTTAATTTTATTTATTTATTTATTACAACTCATTATGGGTTCACTTTTTCACAAATATTATATATATTTTATATAAAATGTATTACATTTTAAATATACCATAATTGTTGTCATAATTAGTTATCATAAACTGTCATGAAAATTGTCAAAATGCAAACTAATGTTAAATAGTATTATTTAAAATGTGTTATTAACTTTTATCTTGACTCTAAAATCGACACATTTTCATGAAATTCATTCCAAAAGTTATTTCATCAGAGCGCTTATAACCTTGTGCACTTGTGTCTCTCAATATGGGTCAAGATGCAGCGCTCACAGGCTGTCTTCTCGAAAGCTTTGATAAGGGTGTTTTTATATTGGAACCATATGCACTCTCAGCACTGCCACAAGGGGATGGCTGTCACAACGGCCTCGCAACTTCCTGCTCCAAATCTAAATATTTACACTCCAGACATCCCAAGTCGTGCCAAGGAGAGGGGTTGATGTTTTGGGTTACATAAAGTCCAATCCTTCAGAACAAATTAAGCAGATTTTCCTCATTAGACTGGACACGTAGTGTGCGAGGTTTAGGAGCTTTGAGTAACTTTAAGCACTACTGTATAAGTGGGTGAATCTGACTTGCATATGGCACTGATGAAAATTATTCTCAGCAGGATATATTACATATGTAGTATGTTTATGCTAATTAGTTTATTGCAGTTAGGAACATATGCTTAATGCATTTTCTTTCACAAACACAAATGATGTTTAAATTGTAGCAGAGAGAAAACTGTTCCTGACTATATATATATATATATATATATATATATATATATATACAGCATGCATTATAAAGTACCTCAGTAGGTTCCAATTCAGATTCATCCAATATTGTGATTGTAAATGAAACTTATGAACTCATAAACTTGTGTTGTTAAAAATACAGTTTTCACCCCCAGGTCCTTCATGTTTCAATGCCTCACATGCATAATTAGCTCTGGATTATGTGGGTATTAGTACTAAGCTTTCAGACCACCCCAAACCAGAGCAATAATGAGAAGCAGAAACTGGATTAAGACCCCGCTGTTCCTAGACTGTTTTTTTTTTTTTTTTAAACTAAAGAGATTATTTATTTAATTTATAGAATCTTTTGCCAATTATACTCAACTGAATATGGGATACTTGGGGCTGATTCAAAGGCTCTACATTTTTATTCATTTTTCATTTTAATTCAATGCACAACATCAGGGCTGGCGCCAAAACCATTATTTATACTAGCTGCATGTGCACTGTATTTTTCTGACTGGAATTTGAAATGAAAATGTATTTTAGTATACATTTTTATTTAATGAAGTTAGCTGAATTTTAGAGTCCTTTCTTTTTCACAAGAGGCCAGAACATTATTCTATTGAACATATAATGTGTGGTTACTTTCAACCTTAGCACTCAAGTGGCTAACTGTGTTTCCTTCAAATGTCTGTGCCATTTAACCAGTGTGTTATTAATCAGCTATAAACTTGACAGTAGCTGAACTGAAAGAGAAAACTGATGAAACTGTAAAGCATGGTGTTTGAATTCATATATGATGTATTTTTGTAGACCAAAACCTAGAAATGAGATAGCATTTTAGCACTTCCAGTTTTGTCATCCTGAATGGGTTTTTGGTTAAAGGGGTCCTATTATGCTCTTTTACAAAGTCTTGATTTTGTTTTGGGGGTGTACTAGAACATGCTCTCATGCTTGGTGGTTCGAAAAACGCATTATTTTTCACATAATTTACATTATTAAAATACCTTTCTCCCCAGCCTGGCACAAACGGCTCGATTAGTTCCAGCTTTGATGAAGGTCCGCCTTCCGAAAAACAAAATGTGTTGTGATTGGTTAGCTGTCCCAGTGCGTTGTGATTGGCGAACAGCTTAGACGGTGTTTCAGTACTGCCACGCCCCTTGCTCCGTCTTTCAACAAAAGCCTTTTGGCGAATCCGGCAGGCAGCCAGGCACTGTACTCCCTCATGTTGTGGAAGCTGTCCTCAGTAAAATGTGCAGCACACAATA
>NW_015552558.1:901601-914979 GCF_001515605.1 Sinocyclocheilus anshuiensis
AATGAGCCGCTTTGTGATATCACAAAGCCCGGAAAACAAACGCTGTAGTCCAAACGAGCCATTCGTTGTAGTTCTTGAAAAGGGATTTTTAAAAAACGAAATATCTCCCTTTGGAGTGGACTTTGAGATTTGTAACTTTCTAGATCTTTTTTATGCCCAAACATACACACTACACACTGACTAAAATTAAAAAAGTGAAAAAGGATAATAGGACCCCTTTAAATGCCTGAAATAAGATCCATGATTAACACAAGTTTCAAATACAATTTTCATGTTTATGACATGAAATGCATCATTAATACTCCCTAGGGATTATTATTATTATTTTTAAGCTTTTACTTGGCTTGAAAAAGGCTGTTGCTAACAAGCAGCTAAATTGGACTAGAGAGGATGTTGGGGTCATTAAACATCATCATACCAAACAGCTACTCAACTACTCATTAGTCCACTTTTACTGCTTAATTGTGCTGATAATCTAGCTCTTGCAAACTATTCTAACTCAAACTTTCAAGGAAAATATATAAAAAAAAAAAAAAAAAGACTTAAAGAGGTTTCAGAAGGTGGTGACATTGATGTCATGCAACAGTAGTGTAGTTCAGCAATAGCCTACGTTCAGCTGGCAATTGAATTCACGTTTCAAAATTTGTTGAAATTGTTTTAAGAACAAAATGTTGTTTTTTTTTTCAAAAGTTGTGTTATTTTGTAAAGATTCTCCTGATTGACAAAACATAAGAATCATAATTTTGTTGGTCACAGATCTTACTTTCTACAATAATCCAAAAGCCAATCGAAAAAATTATTTGGGAGCCAGGGTGATGCTAACTTGCATGTCAACCTACAAAAAGAAGTCATCACTACAGCAATCTATTGGTGAGGGCTGGTAAAAGACTTCAAATCAAGACACAGGATGTCAGGCCTACATATGTGCTGTTTTTTAAATGAATTCTCGAAAGGATCTTAAAGCGATTTATTGAGTCCAGATTCTCATTATACAAGAGTACAATATATGAAGATCTGGACTCAATAAAACTCATCAGATACAAAAATATCCCAGAACTATCCCAGGTCAACATCTTCTGAAGAATTAAAAGAGACCGTATGGCTGATTTCTACCATAAGTGCATATTAAACTTCTCTTCTTTAGAAAAAAAAGGTGCTTAGTGCACAATATGGAAAATATATATGGATAACCTGTATGAGCTGGTCCCTTTGATTCCTCCTGTGGACTGCTGGAGCGATTGCGGTTCGGTTGACGTCGCTTGCCCACTGACCGGGCAGTTCGGATATGGACTTCGCTCACTTTGAAAAAGGCCACCATGAAAGACTGCCTCTCTAAAGCACCATCACGACCAACTAACCCCACTTCCTTGGGATTGATGCTCCAGCCTTAAAAAGCAAAAACAAAAAAAATGCTATAAATGGGATATTCAACAATTGAGCAACAAATTAATCTTTTATTTTTAACAGATTATTTATCTAAGTTGAATTTTAAGGAAATAGTACTAATTGGATATTTTAAATGGAACTGGCTACAGCCTTTATCTGCTGAAGTTAAACTCTTTTGTGATACATTTAATATTCAGCAATTAGTAAATACTCCAACCAGGTTAAACTTTAAAAAGTCAGATAAATCATCACTTCTTGATTTAATTTTTTACAAATACACCTTATAGATATTTAGCAGCATCTGTTTATGCACTTGACATTAGTGATCACTGTGCTGTTGCAATAGTTAGAAATGCAAAATTACCCAAGACCACTTGACTGGGAGAAGATTTAGTTGATTCCAGATATTGAGTGTGCCTGGGATTATTTTTATGAAGGGCTCACCACTATCATTACCAAGCATGCGCCTTTTAAAAAATATTGTGTAAAGGGTTGAGATAACCCTTGGTTCTCTCCTACATTATCAAATTTGATTCATGAGTGTGATGTCGCTTGGGCTAGAGCAAGGCATTCCAATCTTCAATCTGTTTTAGACAATTATGTAATAGATATACATTGATGATTAGGATTAGCTAAAGCCGATTACATTTTAAATAAAACAACTTGTAATCTAAATAAACCAATGAAATTTTAGAAAAATATTGACTTCAGGTGTAAAAAAGGCTGAAAGACTTCCTTTATACATAATGAACAATCTTATACAAATCTTAGATAAAGGAGAGATGCTGAAATGTCTTAATAAACATCTTGTTGCTGTAGGATCGTCGTTTAAGGTACCTAAAATTATAGATAAGAATAATGGAAAATGGCATGGAAAAGAGAGGAAGGCATTTAATAGCTCTTAATTTTAGTTTTAAACCGTTTTCTACCTGTCAGATTTAAAAAAAAACTCAAACTATTGGATGTAAATAAGTCAGCTGGTCCTGACCAATTAGAACCACTTTTTTTTTTTTTAAATAGCTGCAGATTATTTTGCCGCCTCTTTGACATGTATTTATAATCTTTCACTGAGTTTAAATTAATTTCCAAAGATATGGAAGTCTGCCTTTGTTGTCCCATTGTTAAAAGGAGATCCTTCCAGTATGACTTTCTATAGGCTGATTTCTAAATGTTGTATTTTCTTGGTTGCTTTTTGAATCTCTCATGTGAGCAGTTGACTTCATATCTTATGGAACATGATATTTTATCACACAATCAGTCAGGTTTTAGGAAACGACACAGCACAACCACAGATGCAACTAGTTTTAAATGATTTAATTGAGGTGCTTGATAAAGGTCATTGCTGTGTATCACTTTTAATTGACCTGTCCAAGTCTTTTGACACTGTTGACTTCATTATACTAAAAATGTAACTGAAACTAATGACACAATCTCTAGGTTTGAAAGCTATTTAGTGGACAGAACACAATGTGTGCAAATGGAAGGCCATTCATCTGCATCATTGCACATTACGAGGGGTGTTCCTCAAGGGTCTGTTTTGGGGCCTCTACTTATTTATTATTTAAATTAATAACCTTGATTTAATATTAGTAATTTTAATTTTCACTTTTATGCTGATGACACTGTGATTTATTGTAGCACACCTAAATTACACCAAGCTGTGTCCTCACTACAGAGTGCTTTTGATGATTAACTATTACTCAAAACTTTACTGGGTACTATAATTGAGGTAGTGACAGAATATAAATATCTTGGTTTTATGCTTGATTACTCCTTATTTTTAAATCTCATATTAATCGATTAAGGACAAGACTAAAGCTAAAGCTGAGGTTCTATTACAGAAATAAACCCTGCTTTTCATTTATGCCAGTCCTTGATTATGGAGATATGCTGTATAAAACGATGTCTAACAAACTTTTATGTTCTTTGGATACTTTGTATCATGGTGCGCTTAGGTTTACATTAAATTGCAATGTCAGTACCCACCATTGTGATTTGTATAACAGAGTTGGTTGGTTGTCATTATCAACATGCAGACATAAGCATTGGTACCTGTTTATCTATAAATCCATTTTGGGTCTACTGCCTTCATATCTTTGAGTTACCAAAGGAAATGTCAATTAATAGGTTGAACTAGCCAAGAAGATGTATACTGTATAATACTTTGAGAAAACAATCATTCTCTTTCATCTCACTGGCAATTGATTGGTTGATGCAGGACTCCTTGGAAATATACACACAAATGAGTTAAACTCATCGTAAAATCATCTTACCACTGCTGGTCTCCACACTGATCTGTAGACCCAGGTTATGATGTGGACTCATCACCCAGAGATTACTAGTTGCTGTGATGTCAAACTCCAACCAACCTTCTTCAGCAGCCCACAACCTGCGAGATTCCAGCAGAAACAGGTCGGCATCCCTGCAAATGAGCAAGTCTGTAGATCATTAACTGTTATAAATACTATTTACAAGAATCAATGACCCCATTTAATCATTATTATACATAATACAGTACATTCATTCATTCATTAATTCATTCATAACACCCTGTCAGCAGCAAGGCTATATTTATGATGAGAACAAAGTGAATAACAGGAAATACTGTATATGGAATAAATGCTAACAATATGCATGGTAATCGTAAAAAATAATATGCATAAATGGTCACTTATATAGAAAATGCAAGTTTATACATGTAAAAGCAATGAAATTACAATTGTAATCTGCAAACACAGTGGCTTGACAGCCAGCTTGAATCTTCTAATTAACAGTTTCAATTAATACATTTATGAATTTAATTAACAAAAATAGTTTCCCATCTTGAGATGTTAAGAGATATTTTATTTATTTAGTTAGTTAGTTGTTTCCCACTGCAGCATGTTTCACCTCATCCTGTTGTGTTCTTCAAATATTCTTAAATATTTTCCAAGATAATTTTAAGGCATGTATTCAATAATTTAAAAAATACTAGTTTGTCAAATTTAGAGGAGCTTCGTCACAGATTTGAGAACAGAGGCAAAAGTTTGATCGCAGTAGCCTTACAGGGAGGCCTGTCCCATTATAGTAATTACACACTATGCATGGTAATAAGCATTGGCCAGGTCACTTCAAAGCTGTCGGTCACACAGGTGTTCTGGGAATGTCCCTGCAGCCCCTCTTTATTGCTCATTAATTAGAGCTGCTCTCTAAGGAACTCCATATGAGGTTCTTCCCTCCGGTGGTTCACACGTCACATTCGACATGAACTCATCGTACTTATGCTGACTCATACTGTTTAGTACAACCAGTCACACAGCTTCACCTGGGACGGGGGTCCGAATGAGACCACAGGGGAGCTGCCAACTCTAAAAGCCCAACTGTAAAGCCTCTTATAGACACATTAAATTAACCGGAATAATAAAGTCAGAAGTGTCAGGTTTTTTTTGGATGCATAAATCGCATTTATTGCTTCTGTCCTTGGCTGCTGTTAAAATGGACCTATAGTTTAATAGCTTCACGCTGCCATTGCATGCATACAGGACCGTCTTTCCATATGGCTTGGGAAGGTTTTCCACGGAGGCCAGATGTACATGAAAACAACCAGGGATTAGAATATATACAAACAGAAAAGTAATAACTCTACAGTCATGGCAAGCTGGATTTTTCATGGGGTATTGATGGATTGTCATGAAAACAAAACCTGATCTATGCTGTGATTTCAAAATAAATACAACTGACAGTGTTTAAAAATGCATCTCAGATTTCTCCAAAACAGTTTTTTCCCAATACAATGAAGTATTCAAAGCTGCTTTGAATAAAAGTGCCACATATACATGTAAATACAAACTTTCTCATAATATTCCAAGTTTTTTTTTTTTCCGTGGTTTATATTAGCAGTATTCCAATGCTAGGTGATTTCCATTAACAGTGTGATAAAAAAAAAGTGCTCAAAGTATTGTAAACTAGACCTACTTTTTATTTATTTTTTTGCATACTGTTTCCTACACTTTGTTAAAACAACTGTAGAATATGGCAGTATGCTAGTAATCAATTTCAGATATACCCAAACAATGGAAGATGGGGAATGTTTGGAAATAGTCATTATTTCTAGTGGTGTATAAATTAAACACCTATTACATATTATAAAGGTCCAGAGAAACAATTAAGGTCCAACCACTTGGGAAATGTTCTTACATGCTATTGTTTCTTTACATTTAAGACCATGTGAAGCTTGGTGACTTGAGGTTCACTATGCTGCTGATTTAGGTCAAATCGTCTTGCCACATGGGCTAAATTCAGCCAGATATACAGTACAGCCCCTCTGGACCACCTCCATAACCAAGTTATTTTTTGCTTCATGGATTAAAGGCTTACACACTTCAGAAGTTTCTCTCAGCCATCTTGTGCATCCACTTAGCTTAGCTATACCGCATTCCCCCAACCAATGTGTTTTTTAAAGATCACAAACCATAAACACAGTAATTATGCTGTTACAACTTGACAAGTCTGCAAATTAATCTGTTTGTAAGCAAATACATTTTGCAAGCCACACAGCATTTGGGATTTACATGCAGAAAGTGGCATGTAGTGAAATGTCACAAAGCATGCTATAATTTGCACCTTTTTGTGACTGGCGATGACTGGCGATGCATAATCTCGAGATATGACTAAAAATAAAAGACTCCCACTGCAGGTTTGTGGAAAAACAGTGTGTCCATTGTTCAACTCAGGATGTACACCAAATGAACACTTCGTGATAAACATTAGAAACTATTTGGGAGAGAAACATGTAGCGCATTGTTACCATTGTTCATTTTGTTACCAATATTTTTATTTGGTGCCTTTTTCTGTTAAATAAGAATAATGAAAAAAAATATGGCTTCATAGTCACATCTTATTGGTGAGTTTTGGTCACTTTACCGGTCACACCATCTGCCTTTCTCAATGAGATATCCTTCCCACCACCCACAAAGTCAATGTTTGACGTGTGTTGGTGGGTTCTTTTTTAGATGCCAAACTAGAGCTATTTCAGTTGTTCATCGTGGTCATGGCCTTAGTCTACATAAAGTACATGTTAGACAACCTCTGCTGTGTTTAGTGATGGACGCCTGGGCTTGATTTAAAACATAGTAAATTACTCAGCTTAAAAATCATGAATAGGCACCAACAAATAAATATTTTCACAATTGGAGTTTAATTGTACTTAAATGTAATCATATTTACTAGCGGTGTAACGGTACACAAAAATGACTCAGTACATACCTCAGTTTTGAAGTCACGGTTCAATATGTTTTCAGTACAGCAGGAGGAAAAAAACAAGCCTTTTTTACTATTTTTATTAAACAGTGGTTTACTCAAACTATGTCTGTCTTTAAATACACAACAGTCTGTCAATATTGCAACCGACAGATGTAATTGGAGGAAGAGATTTTAAGTGCTTACATTCTTGAATGCAAAAATTTTAGTCAGAATAAGTCTACATTTGCAAAGTTAAGATTGTAGATTTGCTTGCTGTCAGGATAATCCTTTAAATGGAAATACATGCATTTTTTACATTTAAAAGTACAGCCACAAGATGTAAGTTGTGCTTCTAGGAAAACATGTCTCAAAGGCATTACATAACAGGCATCTGACAGGAGGACAAGCCGTGTGGCGTAGGTTTATGATTTAGTATTAAGAGCTTAATATCAAGCACATCTCCGTTTTAGGTAACTTCGATCAACTTCATGCATGGAAGCAGCTCACTCTGTGTCCTCTGTTCTTTTTCAAATGTGTTTGTAACATCAAAGTACATCAATAGAAATTATATTGTTCCGTTCTAGGGGGAAACTCAGAGTTTGAAATTACATTTTGCACACTGAACTTCCGCAGTTGCTGTGATTAAAACCATTATACCTGTATATTTACATTTAGTTATAAATCAGGGTTTCAGAATACAATACGTATTACACCTTTATACTGTTAACTCCTGTGCACTCCTGTTGCACAATTTAAAGATGAAATCATTGCTGTCCCTAGTGGCACTAAACAGAATTACAGAGAGAATCAATGTTTCCAAACAATAACATTTTAATTGTAAATCTGAGTTAGTTCATTTTAGTGAAGTGGGAAGACCAAACTAAGTAAACTTAACTGGTTTAATTTAGTAACAAAAGTAGAAAATTTTGTCATTAATCACTTTACCCCCATGTCGTTCCAAACCCGTAAAAGCTTTGTTCATCGGAACACAATTTAAGATATTTTGGATGAAAACCGGGAGGCTTGTGACTGTCCCATTGCCTGCCAAGTAAATTACACTGTCAAGGTCCAGAAAAGTATGAAAGACATCGTCAGAATCTGTTACCAGTGGTTCAACCGTAATGTTATGAAGCGACGAGAATACTTTTTGTAAGCGAAGAAAAGAAAAATAACGACTTTATTCAACAATTCGTCTCCTCTGTGTCTCTCCGCATCACCGTAGCACCATTTTGGAGAATAACCACTGAACGCAAGCAGCGTACACTATTCTGTGTCAGCCACGCTGCACGGATCCGCTGTTTTTGTTCAAATCAAAGCGTAAATACACGTAGAAAACATATCCTTGTGTCGCGGCTGACACAGAAGAGCGTACGCAGTTTGCGTTCAGCGGATATTCTCCAAAATGGCGCTACGGTGATGCGGAGAGACACAGAGGAGACGAATTGTTGAATAAAGTCGTTATTTTTGTTTTCTTCGCGTACAAAAAGTATTCTCGTCGCTTCATAACATTACGGTTGAACCACTGATGGCAGATGGTCTATTCTGATGATGTCTTTCTGGGCCTTGTATGTAGTATGACGATGATACTTTTCTGGGCCTTGACAGTGTAATTTACTTGGCAGGCAATGGGACAGTCACAAGCCTCCCGGTTTTCATCCAAAATATCTTAAATTGTGTTCCGAAGACGAACGAAGCTTTTACAGGTTTGGAACGACATGGGGGTAAAGTGATTAATGACAACATTTTCATTTTGGGGTGGAGTAACCCTTTAATTCTAGTTGTGCTTCATGCATGTTTTTGAAAGAGATCACTGCATGATTACTTGGGTAATGATTTTTTATTATTATTTTATATATATATATTTGACTATACTAATCAACTATACTAGCACATATATGTCCATATTTATAGAATAATATTTTTACATTTCACTGCTCATTTACCTTTCAGGATGTTCCCCAACCACCTGGAACACGCTAAGTAGGAATGTCTCATTGCGGAAGGCCCTGGTCACACACTCCTTGTAGATCCTGAATTCTGCAGCTGTGATGGCCTCTCCCTCTGGAATCTGGGACATGCTGAATTTGAACTCTTTATGGTGTCTTCTCTGTGGAGACAGCTCTCTGTCATTTTCCACTGTCCAAAGACAAAAACAAAAGGACAATGATAGTGTGCTTGACCAACCACTATTGATGTATAATTTGCATTTTTGTATACTCTAGGTCAAACTGACTATACAGTGGCAAGTTTGTGAGACTTTTGAAAATATATGGTTTTATGCACATATTACTCATAAAATGTGGTCTGATCTTCATCTAAGTCACACATTAAAGACAAATACAATCTGACTTAACTAATAACACACAAACTGTTGTGCTTTTTAAACATTTTTAAATTTAAGAGATCATAGACAAGGCAGGCTGAACCTCTGTGTTACAATTTCTACAAAAGCTAATTGGAGTCAATTAAGGAGATGAGATTGGAAGTGTGAGTTGCATAGATCCCTGCCCTTTAAATAAAGGCATACACTGACAAATATGTTCTTCTCAAGAAAAGTTAGTATGAACCATGCCTCAATTCCCAAAAGCTATTACTGGACCTTAAAAACACATTAGAGTGATGCACAAAGCTGGAAAAGGCTAAGAAAGCATTGCACGATACATTGCTATAGATACCTTGTCTGGAAATGTATAAAAAATATAAATACATAAATTATATGGGCAATCCTGAAAGAGGTGAGGGAAAAAAAACAAGGATAACAGCAAAAGACCTCCAGATCTTCTAATTTTACACAGTATTTGTTCACGTGTCCACTATCAGAAAAAAACACTGAATAAGAATAGTTCATGAAAAGACAACATACTGTAAAGTAGGGCTGCACGATTAATCGCATGCGATATTTAATGCGCATTGCGATTAATCGTGCAGCCCTACTGTAAAGCCAGATACATAACCACTGCTGTCTAAAAAAATATTGAGACATGTCTCATGTTTACCTAAGTTTACCTGGATGTTCCCCAACGGTTCTTGGAAAATGTTCTGTGGACAGTTGAGTCACAAAAATGCACAATGCTTTGTTTAGAGGAAAAGGGCAGTGCACAAAACCTCTTCCCAACTTGAAGCATGGTGGAGGGAGCATCATGGTTTAGCACTGCTTTGCTGCCTCAGGGTCTGAGCACTTCATAGTCATTGAAAGAACAATGAATTCTAAAGTGTATAAATACATTTTACAGGAGAATGCTAGGTGATGCAATAAAACAATGAGGCAAACACACAAATAACAGAAAATATGTGAGTCTTCGTATCACTATATTTCTCATAGCCCCTTGTCTCTGAATAAACTGCTTTCAGAAACGTTCATTCTTTGCATCTCTTGCAGTGCATCTGTGGAAGACAAACTCAAGTCTTGTTCTGTGTGTGTAAACATTTGGTGCTAAATCCAGAAGGACAGATATGTCAATATACAGACTTGTTCTCCTGAGTCATTGCCTAAGTATAGTGACAAGCAGCTACTGCTAAGCCAGTACTCATGTTGATGGCGCAAACATACTGCTATTTAGATGCAATGTGAATGTGAGACAATGTGAAAAGAGACTTGGACCAAGTCAGATTTAGTTTTTAGTGGATATTTAGTCAGATAGGTGTACTGTAGGTATGACACAATATTAGTGAAAGACCTACATGATAACATGGTCTCTTTTGACATTATAAAGATATGGTAAGCTATGTACGCTCAATAATGGCCTATAATTGACTGACTTAATTCACCCATATGGTCTATACATATGCATTTATATTACAGCACCACTTCACAGAGCGTCCAGATGTGCAGGGCATGTGCTGTAGTAATGATTCACTATTGCTGGTAGAATTCTAATTCTTTATTTATTCAAGCTTTTCTCTAAAGGACATCATGGCAATTCATTTCTCCGCAGTTTCAAGTGCTAGCAGCCACTCTTACAAACAAAGGAAAATATGACCAGAGTGTGTTTTCTCATCAGATGACAGCTTTGTCATTCTGCCGTGCTGCTCTTCCCCCCACGTCACAGACAACCCTTCCTCTTGTTCCTACGAACGACCCATGGGCTGTATTTCTTGCCATAAGTACAAGTCCAGCCGGATGCCCCGCTTGTGGACCCAGGGTGAAGTGTCCTGCTCTGATTGTATTTCCATGCTTCCCTAGGTGAGGAACACACACTTCCATCTAAGCCCTGTCTACTTGTGAAGAGGAAAAGAAAGTTGTGGAGTTAACTAAATCGTGGAACAGAGGAATGAATTAGGGATCAACAAGGGTATTGGGGTAATGTGAAGACTGCACCCTTTGTTTCTGTTTGGTGAATTACAGTAGCTGTTTCAAGTTCTCCAACATCACAAGGGAGCAACATCTCTGATCTGTGGTCTTCCAACAGGGAGTTACACTCCTCTGCTGTCCTGACACATGCGTTACGAATTAAAACTGAGCCTCTTGAGAAAACCTCAAAGGGCCTAAGACGGATCCCTGAGGGACACCCTGTCCTTGTGCTACACACTCTGCTCTAATTGACTGACTAACCTTGGAGAACCCACCTGCAAAGTACGAAATAGTGTACAGGCAGCATCGAGTGGGACTTCTGACCTCTAGTGAGGGCTTACTACCAAAAACGAAGAGAAAGTAGAGAGAGAATTTGCTTTAGTGCAGTTCCAGCTTCAGGGTTCACATGGCGATGGCTTAACACCAGGCCTTTTCTCACTCACAATATGCCTGAGTAATTCATACTGAAAGCAATTTCCAGAGGCCCCATTTGTGATGTTTTTCACATCAGCACATCAGGTTTGAAAGTCTTCTTCATTAACAACTTCCACAGGTGGATCCAAAAAGCCTGTCTCTCAGTAGCAAAAAACATCCGAGATGACAGATATATTAAAGGTCATCCGCACACACAGTATCGAGGGCCTCTGGTCTAGAAATGGCCTTGTTACATTTGTTAAAAAACAATATAATGAGTGAAATCAGATTACCAATGAGGGTGTGGCAGAACATATACTCTGTCAATGCTATTCTTTTCATAAGATTTCATTGCCTGTATTACCATTATGAAACCGGAAATTTGCAAAGGCCCCAACTGCTCAGGGGTTCTAATTGTGTCCTCTTGTGTCCTCTTGAGAGGATAATGGAAAAAAATGAGGCTCACAAGATGATAGATTATACTTATATCAAGGACTTGGCATCAACAGTAAGAAACACAACCAAAACCACAGAGCCCATATGGTCTGATATGACTGGTTTGGTTTTTCAGAGGACAGACCCAGAAAGGAACCACAACAATAACTGTGTGACCACATACTAAACAAAAATGTGAAAGTGCAAAGGGTTGTTTGAGCAAGAGACATTTAAAAGAGACAAAGTGGAAAGTCTTGAGTGTCTTTCATTGTGTTGGCGTTCTTCATCATCTTCACAGATACTTTTCACCCACACATCAACAGGAAAAGAGGACAGGGATGTGATGACAGATCCAGGGAGAGGGACATACATTGAGAAATTATTTATTCAAAATGCTAAGCAAAATTATATGAATTCTGTATGAATCCTTTAAAGTTTAAAGTGAAAAAAAAGAAGTTCACTAAAAAATATGACATTTCAGGCAAGTTCCTTTTGATTCATTTGTCCATAAGACATGTTCTTTTTGTCCACACTTGCTCTGCGGTTCTTTGTTAATTCCTAGATAATATTACACCTTACTCATGAAGTGGTTTTGGTAGGATGGCCATGAACCATTGTCCTATGATGATTAGAAACTATTCCAAACTTTTATCTGTTTGAATAGTATGAATGTGATCACAGTTCATTGAAGCCCTTGAGGCTTTGAAATGGTTTTGTTACTGCAGCATCTCAGAGAAATTACATTGTGGAGAAAACTGCTGACTGAAGAAACCACATATACTGTATACAGGAGTAAAGTGTACGCCAATTACATACTACATTGTTAACGTGACAAAAATGAATGGCTTTTTGTTGTTTGTGTAAATGAACAATAACAATATGACATTAATTGCAATCTTGAATTGATTAATAATAATAATAATAAGTTATTACTCCACCACCTGCGTGTGATGTCTTTAACAACAGTCCTATATATTATTAAACCAATCTGTTTCAAATCACTGAGGTGCTAGTTAATTTCTCCAATGATGCATCCTACAGTGGTTAAGTAGCAAGTTTAAAGGGAAACACACCCTAGAATGGAACAAATTTAACATAAACACCCCAATATATTTCATTTCATTTTCATTTCATGTATTTTATTTAATCAGGAACGATGCACATTAATAGTACATGCAATATGTAAAATGTGCCAGATTTAGCCAACACTGTGTAATTTTCATCCTGCTAAAGTACATAGGCTAACTGAATTTAAATCGATTTCAGTCAAATTTGAATTTGGTTAAAAATGTATGAATTTCTGTTTATCATTTGCAAAAGTACTAACATTTGTTACAGTATAAAATGGATAAGTTGATAAATATAGAGAAAGGGTCTGGTATAAAATTCTGTGTTGTTCTAATTAGGGCTGATTCTCCATTTCCACCTGTGTAACATCTGTTTCTTTCCTTCTGTGCTATTGTCATTAGCCCACACAGGACAAAATTGAGTGGGCTGTGACCTACAGAGAAGATATGGAAAACCTTCAAAACATGCATAAACGTGAGTGTGTGTTTATATAAATACATATATATATATATATATATATATATATATATATATATATCTAGCTATATGAAGTGACATACAGCT
>NW_015552558.1:915264-916648 GCF_001515605.1 Sinocyclocheilus anshuiensis
GCTATATGAAGTGGCATACAGCTGCATGGGCTGGGCAGTCAGGCTTCAGTGTGGTCCGTGGTCAAATGCGAGTCGCACTTTAATTGTTTTCCATCACATCCCCTGAAGTAGTCCGGTGGTCATTTGCATTTGATTCGCTCACCACATCTTGACTTTTTCCTCCCTGCCCACAACCACTAAGAAAAACAAAAGCTCATTTCCATTTTCCTCACCACATCCACTTCCTCCAAGACCAAAGGGGGGCGCTACAATTATGTCCATGTTAATCCTACACATAATTTTAAACAATATTCCAGAGGTTTTGTTCTATGAACGGAAGATGCTAAAGAAAACTTTGTGTAGGAGACAAGACTGTAGTACTGCTTCCTACAAAGTTAAAGGAAACTTACTTACTTACTTACTTAATCCTCTTCGTCCCATGCGAACTTAAGGCCGTAAAGTTAAAGGAAAAGTTCACCCAAAAATGAAAATGTGGTGTTTATTCACTCACTCTATGCCTAAAATACAATGACAATAGCCGGGTTTCCATCCAAAGTTGCGAATTTAACTTATGCGCAAAACTGGAATATCGCATAAAACATTTGCGAACAAGCATCTTTTCCATCCAGCAAGTCAAAGAGAACAAAATCGTCACTTCCTGATAAACTATAAATCACTAAGAAAAGTAGGAGAATATAATAATTTTCATATATAATAAATTACTTGCTCCTTAGAGCGAGCAGACGAAACACAATGAATGCGGTCATTGCTTTCGGAGGTGGATGCTGCTGTTTGGGAATGCAGTCATGTAAGACATTTCTGAAAGGCAATTATACAGAAATACTTTGATGACAGACTTTGTGCGTGCGTTTCCGAATGACCATAACAACATTTCAGATGCTGTGGAATGAGATCGGACCACTGGTTAGTCAGGTTTTGCCATCCCATAGCGCAAAGTCATGACTTTTTTGATGCACTTGGAGGAATTTATTCACAAACTGCATTTCCATCTCCCATTATTCACATCAACCCTTTTTCGCATAAGTCAAAAACCACCTCAAGCGAGCGTAAAAACTTTTTTGCAAATTAAGGGATTTTTATTCGAAATTTGGCGTTTCCATTAGTGGTGGAACGGTTCAGCTTTCTCACGGTTCAGTTTGTATCATCACTCGTTTCTCATGCGATACTTCAAAATGCACATTAAAATAGGGCTATAGTTACAAGCATCATGGGATGGTGACTGTATATTGAACATTTCCTAACTGTAAAACTGTAATATCGGCCTAAATGACTTAAAGGGGTCATATGATGCGATTTCTATTTTTCCTTTCTCTTTGGAGTGTTACAAGCTCTTGGTGCATAAAGAAGATCTGTAAAGTTGCAAAGACTAAAGTCTCAAATCCAA
>NW_015552558.1:917127-941898 GCF_001515605.1 Sinocyclocheilus anshuiensis
GTAAAAAGACAGTATAAGTCATTATAATCCATAATTATGTCCCCACTGGATGCAACAAATGCCTCGTTTATAATGGGTTTTCATGTTTTTGAATCATCGCTCTGGTCTGACAGGGCATCATCACAGTATAGTAGGCACGTAACATTTCCGTCTCACGCTTGAGGTATTCGGCCAACCACAACGCACTGGATAGCTGGCCAATCACAGCACACCTTGCTTTTTTAGAACAATGAGCTTTGTAAAAATCGACGCGTTTCAGAAAGGCAGGGCATAAAGGAGAAACAATAATGTACAGTATGTGGAAAATAATGTGTTTTTTTAACCTTAAACCACATAAACACATTTCATTACACCAAATACACAAAATAATGTTCTTTTTAGCAGCATCATATGACCCCTTTAAAATCGATTTGTTAATATAAACTATACTGATAGAAATACAGGTGTTAAGCAACATGATCACTTGAATATTGCTTAATTATATTTAATTATGCTGATATCAACCAATGTAATGGTTTGCACAGGGAATTCTGACAATGACCCGTTCTCCCTGTGATTCAAACATTTTATAAAAGCAATTTTGACAATAATTTTTTAAAAATTTTAAATGTAACGTTTTCTACAGTGTATACAATATTGTATATGTAGACTTGCAATGTATATAAGTATCCGCTTTATACATGTAGTACTTTGGTGCAAAACAAGTTACTACCAACAAGTTTCTGTTAAGTATTAAGGCATAATTTATATCTAAAGCTTTTTAATTATTCTGCCCAATCCAAAATCAAGTCACCACAAACTTGTGAGAAAAAATGTAGACCATACACAAAGCCTGCAATTATTTCTTGCATCTCTGCAGCACATGAAACATTGAGAACTAGATGATTTGAAAGCTGTCTCCTTCAGTTTAACCAATAAAAATGTGCTGTGAAGCCAGGCATGTGAAAAATCCATCTGTGTTTATGTAATTATCTTCAGAATCCCCGTTCACATTCTCTTCCCCCACAATCTAATTGTTCCAGCTTCTGTAATGAAAAGCTACTCGCTTGTCATCTGTACGACTGCACTTGTTTTTGATGCTCTTAAAAACGTAAATGATGTTTTATAACAATCACCAAAACTCCTTTAACCAAACATCCTATAACCCTGGGGTTATGAAAGCTTGCTCTAGAACAGAGTTCACACTGCATTGTGGTTTCACAGGAATATAGAATTAAAAAGTGCAAGGTGTTTAGCAATAGACAACCTATCACAAACTGACTCAGTGCTTGTCTCTGATGAATTAAGTATTTATAAGGTCTTCTGAGAGAAATTGAAATTAAAAGTAAAAAATTGTAAAGGTAAAAATGTGATGGTGAATGCTCTTTTGTGTTTTCCCTTCATTTTTCGGTCTTTTGTTTTTGCTGTATGTTTTGGGACGAATTAAGTCCACCAATACAGGTTTATGTGGTGTCATTTCCATAGAAGGACAAGCAGGCAGACTTATAGCCTTTTACCATTTAGAGATCATGTGTGAACAGAAGTTGTTAGAAATGCCAGTAAATCAGTTCTGGCAGTATGTTGGCATGGGAAGCTGTAACATTTCCAACATAGGCTCACTGGAAAAACGTGCCCCATTTTTTGCAAAACTCCAAAACACACACCTAAACATATAATTCACTGCAGTTTCCAACTGAAATTAACACAAGAGGCAGTAAAATGCCATCAACTTTAAGTCTTTTTCATACAAATTATGATTACAGGAGCAGATTATTAATTTTTGATTACCAATTAACTTATTTTTACACAGTTCCTTGCGCAATATATACTATGCAATGACCTCAAAACACTTTTACGTTAGAGCATGATTTTTAAACGAATACCTTTTCACATTTGCATCACATAACAAACTTTATATGTATGGTTATGAAATAAACTTGCTCTGTAGCTCACCTGGTACAGCACTGCATTTGAACAAGTGCCGAGTCACAATGCTTAATAAAAGAGTTTAAAGACTTACAAAAGCAAGCTACATGGTATAGTTGCTTCAGTAAATGTATTCTTTATTTATTTGCTGTAATGATGATCTTGTATGCAATTCTTAAAGCTATTTATCAGTGGATTCAATCTCACAAAACCGATAAAGCAACTGATTAGGGGAAAATGCTTGAATATCTGGGGAGGACCTTTGTAAAAATGATTATCAGTTTATCTCTACCTCTAACCACCAGTCGAGAGCTGTAGTTCTCACCACACGACTTTTGCGATGATTTTTGTGAATGTTCAATGAAACTATGGATATCTTTATTAAGAGAATTACATGATGAAAAAATGGAGATCAATAGTTGTATTGCCATCCATCACATTTTTTTTTTTGTCCTTATCTTGAGCAGAATAGGCTACAGTAGAAATTGTAACAATGCCAATATTTTAGATACCAGAGACATTTCACAATTCTTGATGCCAATTTTGATTCCACAACAAAAAGTAATATAACCCATTTCAGGGACTAACACTAGGTTAATAAAATTCCAATAGTCCAGTCGTAAATTGGTCACTGCATGTGGATAAAAGACCGGGGTTCATGGGGTTTTGTATTCAGGAAGCTGGGAGATGGCAGGGGTTTGACACAGCATTCCCTGGGTATTTCCTACAACCATGATCTAAGTCTCTGACCCACGCAAAGCATCAAAGGCACAACTACAGGAGTCAGAGCTCTGAGCAGAGGTCAGAAAGAGGAGCAATAGTTTACGGCAGACCACAGATGACATGGTCATAAAGATCCATCGTTTGGTGTGAACAGTAGGAAAGAGATCATGCTCTTTTAACTGTAGTTATACAATGTTACAAACTTACTAGATTTTATGTTAAAGACAATCATGATATTACATTATAAGAATCCTCATGATGAATTACATAACGTTGCAGTAAGTGGTTTATGAAGGAACATAAAGCATTGTAAAAATACATTGTATCTCATGTTCCATGCATATACAAAATATATGTTAAATTGGAATCCATTAACTGATAATAGTTAAGATCATTAAGCGTCTCTTTGGAATACTGGATTCTGATTGGTCAGTGGTATAACTGACTGTTGTCCCAAGCAAGACATTTCCTGCATAGCTGTGTTAGTTTCATGTCTCCCAAATCACTTCACACTCTCTTTATTCTCACATAATTAAATAATTTACACTCAAATCAATATTTCATGTCCATTTATTATTATTATTTTTTATTATTTGGAAAGTTGCCTTGTAATATTTTCTCTGCTTCACATCAGGGACCGTCAGGTTTATTTTGCATTAAATCACCCTGTCAGTTTTATTTTGTGGTACTGACCTTTAGGAAAATGTATTTTTATAGTTTTATGTTGGACCAAATTTTCATTGGACTGATCTGACATTTCAGACGAGAAGAAATGAAATCTGTCTGCATTGCTCTGTATTTGCAAGATACTTACAGAATAGCAGTAATTTGTGATAATTGTGACTGTTAAAAGATCTCTGATGTCTTTCAATCTCTTCATCTCTGTAGCCAGCACCAACTATCTGAAGCAAATCATCTCCATGGTGAATGGCCACAGTCAGATAGCCATACCTGCGTGTCAGTAGCAGAATTATACTGAGCAGAGAGGAATTTTGTGCGTGTATGTGTGTGTGTGTGTGTGTATTCATCAGTTCAGGCACAAAGTCAGGTTAACTTGCTTTGTGTAGGAGAATGTGTACTTTAGGTTCTGCATATGTGTAGTGAAACAGACGAACAGACATTGCCTTTAACAGGCGTAAAACAAATCCATTTTCACTTGAGTGTCGACACAAGCCAACGACCTGTCAACAAATATTATAATGTCTTTTTTGTATAAGGAGGAAATTCCATAAAATGGAGGAAATGGTCTGGAAAATAAACATTCCCATTCTTTCCTTCTTTTCGGCATATAGAAACATTAATAAAGGCATAATCCATGAGAACAGCTGACAAAACATTTTCGGATAGACTAATGGTACTTTGTGCTTTGGCAACCTCACAAAGGAGATATGCGAACAGTATTACTAGAGCGCAGACCTCAACACTCACAGCCGAAAAATGACACAATAAAGACGCTTGGACTTATTTTCTTAGAGACAAATATGTTATCCAAAACATAAACAACCTCTGTCTAATTTTGAGTTTCAGAAAACTAAGCCACTCTTTTTTAAGAGAATTACATAACAATGAAAAATTGGTCGCCAATAGTGGTATTGCCATCCATCACTCTTTTTTTCTTATCTTGAGCAGAATAGACTAAAGTAGACAAATTCAGTACAGTGTTATTCTTTGCTAAAATATGGTTGTTACAATACCAAAATTTTAGAGAGCAGCTACATTTCTCAATTCTTGATGCCAAATTTGATTCCACAGTGAAAAGTAATAAAAGGCGTTCTAGTGTAAGTAAAAAAGTCAAACAATTATTTAGCTGTTTTTAACTGCTTACAGTACGTATGTGAATGCTCACTAGTGTTCACGACACTGCTCGACAGCATTTTTGATTGTTTAGGTGCACATTGAGTCTTATTATATGAGGAGATACCAACCTCTGTGGCTCTAATATTGGAGAATGGGCAACAATGGCAACTTGCATCATACCTGTGCCTCGTAAATCAATCACATTATAGCCTTAATGTCAATTAATCACATTTGGAGTTGTACAGCCATTAATCACTGTTTGCAGACCATAAAAATGAAGAAGTTGTGCTGTAAACTGAATATCAACTGTCACAAAATTACCCATTCATGACTTCTCTAGTAAATCAACCATTTTTGTTGTAATGTTTAATGGAAACATTTTTTGAAGGATGAATTGAAGGGTGCCAGTTTATTAATTAGTAATTTCCTCACAATTTAGAGTACTGAAGGCCCTCCGTCACTTTCATCCATTACACATTACATTTTATATTTTGTTTATTTATTTACTGATATCCTTAGAGGCTAGGCTAGCTCTGTTATAACTTTCCTTGTGCATGTTCCACTCTGTCTCAGAGCTTGCTCACAGAAATTCCACGTCAGAGTGTGTGCGAATACTGTATCGAGTTCTTTTTCACAGCTTTCAAAGGAATAGTTTACCCAAAATGAAAAATCTGTCATCATTTGCTCACCCTCAACTGATGAACACAAAAGAACATATTTTGAAGAATGTGGGTAACCAAACAGTTGTTGGTCCCCATTGACTTCCATAGTATAGTATAGTAATACGGCAGCAATCCATTCTGACAAGCCCAGTCTTCTCTGACTGGTATAGGTGCATCTCAATAAATTAGAATGTCATGGAAAAGTTCATTTATTTCAGTAATTCAACTCAAATTGTGAAACTCGTGTATTAAATAAATTCAATGCACACACTATGGTAACTATGGTGTTGGTATTGGAAGTCCATGCAATGTTTTTGGCCCTTGCAGCCAATCATCTACTTGACATAAGAAAATCCCTTAGCCAACTGACCCTTCACTGGGAGTTTGACTGACAGGCAATCTGACCAATCATAAAGCCAAATCTGACATTTTGTCCAACAAATAAACCAGACAGGAGAGTAGATTAATGCTGGTGGACTTGAACTTGAAAAATTGTGTATTGACATCTTTCTGCAGTTGAAACCAGATACCTTTTGATGTTCATTCATGTTTAATTCATGCTATAACTGGTAAAGAGGAAGAGATGATCAGTTCATGTGCCACTTGAACTGAAGCGCTACCGTGATCTGCCACAAAACAATATTTATTGTTTGAATTTCTTTAAAAAATGACATAATTTGAAAGCTGAGACTTCGTTTCATACCAAAAGTAACCCACTCTCTTTTGTCTGGCTACCTACACAAACTGCATGTTATGACATTCACTTTAACTTACAAACTGGTGCAAACCAGTTTGAACAGTATAGGAAAAAAATTCAACAAATGGAAATTTTCCACCGGTGGTATAGCTCCCACCCCAAATTGAAAGATTAGGGTTAGGGGTTTGAAACCTTACGGGACCAATTCTGGCCATTGAGGCACCCCAAGGTGGTGTTTTTTTCCATCGCGTATGGTGTCGGAATGGCAAATTTAGTACCTATTTGGTCTTGATATACCACTGGTGTTTGTTTCGAGGCATTGTGTGTGGTGTCTCCTACAACTGTGGCTACCTGTGTGTCTATGTCTGTGTGAGCATGCCAGGCAGAGAGACCTGTTAGAGCCATCGGTGTGTGCTGTAGCAGGTGTGTGTGAGCTCAGGGCTGGCTAGAGAGACAGATTTAGAGGAGGAAGTCTGTGTCAGACAGCAGAGATGGATCTCCCCTAAGGGATCTGATAAATAAGGAAAAAATATATTTGAAAAAGGAAACGCAGCTGTTTCCAAAGGAGAAGTCAAAATATTGGTGGCTTGCATTCCATAGCAGCAAGTACAACAGCCAAAGTCTTTCTCTCTCTTTGACTGTGTGTATTCTCTGACATCCCCTTCTTCCTCCTGGAAACTCCCGGTAGGACATGTTGTAAGTATAAATGCTAACCAATCCCAAACTCGATACCAGTCCAACATCTTGTACATATTGTAAATAAGATTAGCTCTAATGCTTAATTTCCCGCCAGCCTCAATAGACGTGTGTGTATATATTTGTATGTTTTTCAAGGTTAGCACATTCAGCTTAAGTTTTTTTGCACTTTGTCTGATTGTTATTAAAAGTTAAAACAATGTAACCTCTTTAGATGACTGATTCAGCACACCACGAGACACTTCATTGTGCTACTGACCATTAAATGAACACACATTCATTGCTGCCTGAAGAAAACAGTGGAGCCATAAATCTAGAGAGCTCACACATTTCCTATTCACTCATGGAGGGCACTGGGTGGCATTCCGCCATGGGTGGAGAGAGTGTGCATACAATATAAGTGAGGGATCGGTTTCTTCCAGAATTGGGTTGATGTGTTTAGAAACAGAGGAACTAAATCATTTTCATGACATTAAGTTATTTTAATAGTTCTTGAACGTCTGCATTCTTCCACTGATGTGGATGGAACACCTTTATAATATATGTAACAGACCAGTGGTGTGCAGTGGTGTTCTGGAATGAGGAGGCAAAGTCCTCACTGTTTCTTTGTTGTTACTATTGCCAAGAACATCATTGTCAAATGAAAATTGTGGCATCCTTGTGATTCTGATATACATTATACTCACCAATTATCAAAGTTCTTTCTATGAAAAAAAAAAATTCTTACAATCTTACTACAGTTGTATTGACAACATACATTATAAAATATAATTACATCTGGGTAACAGATGCATTACAGCTACAATTGGCATCAAGCTACAAATGACACCTTATGACATTAATACTATACTTATACTCAAAACTCACTGTAAACAGCCATTGACTGTTTGTAATACCTTCAAATTGCAATCTAATGCAGATTTTGGTCATGTAACGAAGCACAAATATGTTATTTTAAGTATTTTAATTACTACACCTGCTTAGCATTTTACATAAACATCCTTTATTATTGTAAAATTACCCCACATAACATTAAAATCACATACAAATCACATGCTATCATAATCATATCAGCTTCAAATGAAAGAAGGGAAGTGTGAGTGCAAGAAGCCAAGCGTGAATTCCAGTGCAACACTTTGTTTTTAACAGCGAAGGAGTGTGAGGAAAGATGGAGCAGAAAGTTTCATTTATTAGTAGCATTTATTATTTGACAACTGATTTATGATAGAATGTTAAATGACATATATAATGTTATAAAGAATGATACTAGGGTAATTTAATCATTTAAGCATTTAAAAGGATTTAAGAGAATAAGAATAAGAAAAAGAGAAACATTTCTACATCTAAAATTTATTATAAACACATCCATTTGAACTATTTGCAAATAATATTTTAAAATATGCATACATTCAATCTTACTTGCATGCCTAATATGCCAAAAATGGCTCTGTCAATGATTCTTGTCTACAAATTACATCAATATTTTTTTTATCAAATTTTGTAAAAAAAAATAAATAAATACATTTTTATGTGATGGGCATGTTTATGATAAATTTTAGACATTTATATTTATTTTTCTTATTATTTTTTATCTTCTTAGTTGCCTTAATTTTTAAATCACCCTGACTAATATTCTATTTCATAACATTGTATGGTAACAAATGCTGCATACCTGTTGGTCTAAACCCAGTGGTGGTGGCTTAACTGTGACCTCGCCTAGGGGTCAAAAGTTAACCCAAGAGGATTGGCAGGGAGGTCACGCTCTGCTGTCCACCCAGCTCTAACTTTGTGCATGAGCGTTTCACTTTCAAGCACAGACTTGGTTCAAGCCTTGGCTTTAAGAGTGTTTGACGTCAGGCCATCAGCACGCTAAAGAGAAAAATACCACACTTAGCTTAAAAGAATAAGCAGGGGGTGGTGGTGTGGTCCCTTTTTTATTCTGTGGGTAATTACTCAGATGTTGACGTGAGACTTCTAAGTGGCTACATGGATGTGATCCATCCAACAAGTGATTTATCATGTAATCAGATGTTGGGTTTGTGGTATCTTCTCACATCGGTTTAACAAACGCCTTCTTATCTGACGAATTCACAGCCCAGAGGCAACTGCACGGCAAGTTTTATTGTCCTGAGATCCTTATTTATTCCTTATTCAATATGATCCCTGATAACACGAGATACTTCAGTTAAAGAGAGCAGCTACCTGCAGAGAACGGCACATTCCTGAGAACTGATCGCAGGAACCGGCGGCCATGGGGGCATGTCTGACGGCTATGGCGTGAGATGCAGAGATAGCATCGGGACTTCACAGCTAAGACTGAAGCTAAGAGGACATCTCTTTCCCTGAAAGAAGCTTATCTCCTGACCTCACAATCATCAACTTCAGCGTGTCTGTTTAACTGAGATTAAAACTCACATTCCTTGTCAGATAATCAGTGTCCAAAAATGTTCTGGCCTTAGGCTAAAAGAGAAGAACAACAAAAGCCATTTTGTTCATTAAAACAAAAAAATGCAACAAAACTAATTTCTGAATGTAAGAAAGGACCATGTGTACAAAGGCACAGAAAAATGCAGTTTAAACACAAGTATTGCAACTTCACCTTTCTTCGCCTGCACACATAAAACTGCTTAAAGTTACCCTGAAATCAAAAGGGACCATATTTACTTTATCAATACACATTCCCACATTTTATCAGGATGTTTTTTTTTTTGTTTTTTTTTGAGTCACCACTTTTTAATTCACGAGTGTTAAAATCAAGTACTGTCCTTCATTATTTTGTTATTCATGAATAAAGAAATATTATATTTTCTCAAAAATACATCACATTACAGAGGTAACATAGCACAAAATGGACCTCCTTCTCTTTGTGTACGGATGTGACACAACCATGTATGGATGAATTACACAAAATCTGACCTGACATTATTATAAATACACCTGCATAGTGATTGAACGTGTCTAATTAGGATGACCACCTGTTACTTATAAAGTGTTGTACCTCAGTTCACGTAATTTATGCCTGACGAAGACCTGATGGTCGAAACGTTGCAATAAATGATTCTTATGGAGCAGTTATATCAGTGTGCGGACAATACGTTTGTATTTTTGCTATTATTATAAATGTACCATTGGAGCAATTCAAGGAGAGATCTGAAATCTGATTTTTGTATGCATTTACTTAATAATATAATTTTTTGGCTTAATTTGTGATTTTTAACAAAACAAAAAATATATATAAATATATGCAGCTTTAAAGTCAACAATGTAATGCGGTAATACTTGTGTGAAAATGTATGAATCCTGTGAATCAGGATATTCCAAAAAAAAAAAAAAAAAAAACAGAGAGGGACTTGATCTATGGCGAAGTGACTGGATGGTGGTGGTCTCTATATGACAGAAAGAATGTTTTCAAAGGCAGAGCAAGTTATTTCATTCTGATGGTTGGAATAACATACATTGTGCACGAGGACCAGGTACTTGCATTGAGAAGTGTCAAATTCATGATGACTTGAAATGATGGCTAATCTGATAATGCTCTCAGCTAACATTTTTTAGTCACTTTGGATGAAAGCTGCTGCTAAATGACTAATTGCAAATGTGCTAATAAAAGTTCAGTGCTGCAGTTCCATTTTACACATTTTACCACATTATATCAATCCAGAATTCAGCCAAATTGTCTCCAAAATGAGTGCAAAAATGTCTGCAGATTTCATCTGTGCCTGGCCATTAGTCTCATTTGCTGCGTGTTTTCAACAGTTCTTATCAGTCTGCTGAGTCACCCTTGAGAAAATCCCTTTCCTTCTTTACGAAGCTAAAGCATAACTCAAATTCCTTCCTTAATTTCCATGTTAACGCCCGCATGCAGACTAGAAGTGATACAACCCTCCTGTGTCTGTGATCCACAGGCGGTCTTTCAGAAGAGGTCATCCATGTTGTGCATAACCAGCCAACATCAGACAATTCATTGATTGAGTGCGGTCAACTAATTATTTGATAAAATGTGGGTTTAGGAACACATTGTGGTGCAAAACAAACAGCTCAGCCCTGATTTGGAGCTCAGCACACTGAAAGACATTATTAAGAGCGGAAGAACGAAATGAAAGCGCATTGTGAAATACAAGATTCATATAGTTATAAGAAGCAAGGATTGTCTAGACACTAGACCTTATTAAGTTCCTGAGAAACCCCCTAAAACTCAGTGTGTGGGTCATTTGTACTATTTTACAGGCCTAAAGCGAAGCTTACCTGTGCTCTCTTGGGTGGTTGTTGACTTTACTAAGTGGGAAAATGACAGCTGGGCTCTAGTTAAGACGTGTGCTGTGGAAAAGAATGAGTTTAAAAATGCGTATATGTTTGTATGAGACAGTTACAGGGGGAAATGTGAGTGAGCACAAAAGATCCAGGTGTAAAAAGGCAATGATGGACCAAAGGAGAGAAAACAGGAATGCTTTTTCCCCATGGATTTTTCCTGGATTACTGGAAGATCCCCCCTTATCCAGAAAAAAAGACAAATACACAATATTACCAGTGCAAACAAGTGATGGGAGTTTCCTCAAAATTCTCTGTGCCAAGAAAAGCTTAGGGCATCCTCAACCCTTCTATAAACAGAACAAGACTGGTCAGGAAGAATTGGGAGAATTAGGAACATCAAAAACGCTGAATGTTCCTGAATCTGTCACAAAGATCACTCAAACTCAAATCCGTCAAACTCAGAGTTCGGCTCAAGTGAACATCTGCATGTAGCATGCTTGCATTTTTATGGCGTGACATCAGGGTATAATTTAGTTTTTCTGGAGACATGGGGACCAGAAATAAATAAATAATAATAAAGAGAAGTACCCTTATTTTGATGTGATTATAATTTTACCTAATGTTATTTGGCATTACATTTAAGGTTAATATACACTGAACAAAATTATAAATGCAACACTTTTGTTTTTGCCCCCATTTTTCATGAGCTGAACTCAAAGATCTAAGACTTTTTCTATGTACACAAAAGGCCTATTTCTCTCAAATATTGTTCACAAATCTGTCTAAATCTGTGTTAGTGAGCACTTCTCCTTTGCCGAGATAATCCATCCACCTCACAGGTGTGGCATATCAAGATGCTGATTAGACAGCATGATTATTGCACAGGTGTGCCTTAGGCTGGCCACAATAAAAGGCCACTCTAAAATGTGCAGTTTTACTGTATTGGGGGGTCCGGGGGCGTCCGAAAACCAGTCAGTATCTGGTGTGACCACCATTTGCCTCACGCAGTGCAACACATCTCCTTCGCATAGAGTTGATCAGGTTGTTGATTGTGGCCTGTGGAATGTTGGTCCACTCCTCTTCATTGCCTGTGCGAAGTTGCTGGATATTGGCAGGAACTGGAACATACGCCGATCCAGAGCATCCCAAACATGCTCAATGGGTGACATGTCTGTACTAAACTGCAACTTCATCATTATAAATCTGTAATCACAAATAAGCACATTTAACAATGTAATGTTGTAATATTATATAATAGTGTATATAATAGTGTAGTAATATAATAGTATTTCCATACTAAGTACTAACTAGCTTGATTAATGAACCTTATTTCCAAAGCTTCTAAAAGGGCAAAAAGCATCATATTTAAAAGCCTGCATGGCTCATGTGTAAGAATTATATTTGATATATATATGTATATTTGAGCCCGGTCTCATGAAAATGCGTATAAATAGTACGCCAAATAAAAACGAAAACTCGTTGTATTGATACGCAAAAATGGACTTTGGCGTGTATATGATACGCATGTGCTTGGCGTGCATATAATACGCCGTTTTCGCGTGCATATGATACGAAATTTGTTGGCGTGCATATGATACGCAGTTTTCGCGTACATATGATAGGCATCTACCCCACAACCCTAAGCGTTTGGTCTCATTCTGTATTGCGTATCTTGTCAGTGTTTGCGCTTGCTTGGCCATTTGTTGTGGAAAAAATAAGGAAAGTGTGTCCAGCTGAATTAATTTAGTATTTTGTTAGACGGGTATAAAAAAGCTTAGTTTACCGTGACAGCGGTCGCGGCAGTCGTCGCGTGTGGGCCTCCTCGTGTGAAGACCGAAGAGTGTAAAGACCATCGACTCTACCGTGCGACTCCACCGGGCAGGGACACCGGCAAAGGATAAGTATCGCTTTTTATTTCTCCTCTTTCCTACGGCAAGACGTGCATCCAAATGAGAGAGAGACCGCGAAGCTAGACGTTTCTTCTTATATTAACTAACGTACTCTACGATTAGCTCAGTGAATAATAACAAAAAAAACACAGACCCGGCTAGAACAAGCGGAGTGATGCAAAATTGTGAAAGGGCATTCCTGTAGCGATACCAGTACAATATCTACATATATGTAGTTGTTTTTTTGGTGTTTGGCTTAGTGTTATGTTAGAATCATTATTATACTCTTAGTCTTATACCTTTTGTTCTTTAATATTTTGAAATGTTTTTAGCTTTATTTTTTGTTTTTTATTTAGATGTTAAGTTTTGAAATTTTGTTGTATGCGTTTGTCATTTTTATTTAATTTCTTTATTTTTAAAATGTGTATAAGTAGTATTTATAAAGTTTTAGCTTTTATTTTTGGATCTGTTTTTAGTTGTTTTAATACTACAATTGATTGCTTCTGTTGTCCTCATTTGTAAGTCGCTTTGGATAAAAGTGTCTGCTAAATGACTAAATAAATAAATAAAATAAATAAATAATAATAATACCAGTGTTGTTTCTCTTTAGGGCGGAAATCCTGACTACTTATGAAGCCACACCATAAAAAGGAAATTTGTACTACGGTTCCTACAGTCATAAGATGATTCACATAGGATACATTGACTATCCAAATGTCTGTGAGAAGAAGCCTGGCTATTTCTGGATGTGATACAACACTGGTCAGTCTCTGTATGCCAATATGCTTCCTTTTTCTCCTACATTTGGAGCTTAGTCATAGGTGTTCTAGACGGATGACTGTCGTAAATTACCATGAAGAATCACCACTTGAATCATATCACATAAAACAAGTTATAGGTTATGACTTCCCTTACCAGAGTCTAGAACAAAACCATATTAACATACTAGTGCAAAATGATCTGTCCTGTCCTCAGATTTCCAATAACTTTGACTGAAATGAGTCACTGAAACACACTGCTAATGTAAAAGCCACTTCAAGCCTGTCTCAAGTAACAAACTGCTGGTCAGTTGATATGAAATGCTGCTTACTTCCAAGCAGAGCCCGATAACATGTGTCCATCAACTGACTGCAGAAAACCGCTACCAGATCAAGAAAGACCACATTTATTGTCTTATAAAACAGACTGACAGTGACAAATGAGCTTTGAAATAAACCCAGCCAACAACTAGAATGTCGCAACTCACACAAAAGCATCTCTGGCAACTGACCCAACAACTGGCCCATAGCTACAGTGAGCAGAGCCAGAAGAGTTTGTATTGTTATAATTAACTTAATTGGGCAACTCCTGGCCCCTGTAGAGGGAAGTTCACATAAACAAGTGAATCTTGGACACGAATACTCCCTCCATTAATGAGGTCTGTGTTTACTGAAGCAAACCACACAGAATCCCTGAGCATAAACAGACCCGTGGTTTGACACTGTGCTCAGGGTCACTATGAGCTTGATAGATGTCAGTTAAAAAAAAGTGTTGAAGGGCGATATCCAATAAAACCTTGCAAAAAAAAATCTACTGAGCAGCACCATCATTCATCTGGTACCGATGAATATACGATGGTACTCCAAGGTATTTAATTACCACAATAAATTAGCAAAATACAATTAATATTTTTTTCTTAGTGAGCTCAACAGTCCTTGACAATACAGTGTGCACTCCAGTGAAAGTTTTTTTTTCTACAGTAGACATTGCCACAGAATTTTTTTTTTTTAAACAAAATCAAACATTATCACTCCAAGCAGCATAAAAATAATAAACATTTTGGAACGATAGCCTGCACATTTAAGCTATTGAAATTAATATGGGGAATGTATTTTTTATAAGAATAAGATTCATTATAATAAATATTAATGTATTTGCATGCAAAAGTTTTACAAACGCAAAGGCCACAAAAACGTCACACTTAAAAATGTAAAATATAAAAGTATCATAAAATTTTTTCTAAAAAGAGCACCTTCAAAATGTTTGTTCAGCTATAAAATTATAGTCAAAGCAAATATCCTGCATGCTCAAAATAAAAAACTTAAAAAGAGTATTTGTTCACTAAAGTCACACACATGCCTGAATGTCATCACACTAGATAACAAAGTTTTCTGAGCCATTTTGAATGGCTTTTAGAACACTATTTTTCAGTGGATGCATGGAGTCAGTTCTCCTCAAGTTCACACAGGTGTTAGATGTCTTAACAGAGAAAACACAGGTGTAGATCACCACAGTAACTATGAACATAGAAGTGCCTGAATACTAGCCTATATTTTCATTTATTAAACAATAGCCTATACAATATCTATACGTTTTTGTTCAATTAAAAAGTGTGCTTGTGCTATCTTTTTTAATTGAATAAAACATGACACCTCAACAGAACTCATAAATCAAGCAGTTAAATGATTCAAACATTATTTAAATTCTTAATAAATTGTTGATCGATTAGCTATTATTGTTTTATATTAAAGACCCGTATGGATACTGAGATGGCATCGTATTTATCAAAATGGATACAAGAGTGAAAAAGGAAATGTAAACGTTGATCTTACCTAAATTGACAAAACTCATGACCATGTCCGCATCATGCAGGAACTCTGTGTCATGAGGTGAAACTAAAGCGGGTCGTGTGGTGGTGAACAGTGATCTGTACTGATCCACGTCGCTCTTCTCTTCAGTGGACATACTGTTGTACAGATCCAGCATGAAGAGGGGTGCTGAATTATATTTCAGATGCGGTCTGGGTCTGTGGTTCAGTCCCAGTATGGACAGAATCTCTTTCTGCATCTCTCTCTTCTCCTGAGTCCGCAACCTCCGATGCATGAAGTTGGGCTGAAGCTCAGATCCGTCCAGTACAGAACTGCTAGCTGCCAAATAAAAGCTCCACAAGAAGCCCAGCAGAGCAAACCAGACTCTTGTCATCTTTACATCCAGTCTGTGATGACGATGATGAGGGTGTATTCACTTCTAAATATAAAATCACTTGGAAGCCAATGTTTTTCCCTCTTCTCTTCTGCTTCAAGCCATATAGGATCTTACAGCTATAGGTTCTTCAATGGTTCTTAGGTTCAGCAAAGAACCCTTTTCTTATGAAGGACCATTTTGCTTGTATGGTTCGTGATTACATTATGGGGTCTTCAGATCTGTGCTGGTTTCTGGGTTCTTTACAGCACTAGTGCATAGATGGTTTTCTGAAGGAATATAAAGTTATTGAATATGTTATTCTATGGCATCAGGCTGTAAAGCCCCTTTGAGCTGTAACGGTCAACGATGTAAAACAGTATTATCCTGTGCAAAACAAATGCAGCTGTCCAGGTTGTTTTTCAATTCGCAAAATCTCCATCAATTCTTCGGCGTGATGCTTCGCTCCGGACAGAAGACAGCTGGAAACTTCTGTGTGTCCCATCAAATGTGAAGTTACTGTTAAGTGTGGTGAATAATTCACAACGATGAATAAAGAAAAAGTTATCCGTCACTTTTCCAATAAATGATTTCCTTACGAGCTATATATCTTCTTCGTTCAGTTCTTTGATTTGATTGATCCCTACAGACTGTATTTGTAGAGTGGACAGCGCGTCTGTCTCGGAGGCTTTTAAATAACGGAGTTGAAGCAGGTAGACGCGTCTCGAGCCCGCCCCAGTGTGCACGTCCAGAGGTGGAGCTTTAGAAGACAGTTTTAACATCCTCAAACTCGTCTTTGCGTAGGCTACACGTCTACGTGTCTTCTTTGTCAATGTAGATGACAATTTCAGCTGTCAGGTGTCTACAGTTTGCCTACGAGCGACGCGACGCGGCCGTATTCAACTTCTAATAGCGCGTCGATGACAATGCCATGTAGGCAGCTTCATTCGTCGTTGAACAATAGCGTTGTAGTTTTGTCGCGCAGTCGAAAAAGGGTTAAAATGGTACTTAGTTTAACGCCGTTTTAAAATTGGCTAGATAAGACAAGACGCAAGCCAAGTACCAAAAACGTAAGTTACAGCAGAACGCGTACTATGTAAACTAACTTCTGTAGTGTACATGCACTGATTATAATATTGTTAGTTGGTTTTATTATAGGCTAACAAAAAGCGTTCTAGTTGTGTTGCTTTAGGCTAAGTGTCGATGTAAACAATGGTATGCTGGCCAGTAAACTCATTTGACCGATATTTGCTCGTGAAAGGATACCATAAAGGCTTGTAGGTAGCCTAATTTTCCGAGTGATTAAAGTTACTTCTTTCTATAAATGTCACCACAAAATGTAATCGAGGCATTTTATGGCCAAAGCATGACCCCTAACGACACAGAAAATAACCGCAAGAGGCTGAGGAAAACAAACAGGACCAAACAGTACAGTTTAATGGTGTTAGCTACCATTCATTCATTCATTAATTTACTTATTATTTATGGCACCGTTGTAGGGCTAATTGTGTTGTACATGTACTATGATAATACCTTGTTTTTGGACATAATATAATATTCCTTGAAGTGCCTTAAGCTCTGGAATTTCATGGTACATACAGTAATCAATCAATATAAAACATTATGATTCAAAAAATGTACCATGATACCACTATGTGTATACATTTTTGTAAAGGTAAATATAGGCTATTTTTAATTTGGGGGGGTGCATATTTGACAGGTCACTAGAACCTGTATACTGAACTTGATTATTGTTTTATCTTGTGTAAAATCTTGATCACCCATCTTAGGTATTTTTAAAGGAGTTCTCTGATGTTTGAGATTACAGACATCAGACAGATAGACAGAAAACTGATGCTTGCGGTCAGGGTCAGGTGCAACGCTTTAAAGATGAGACACTCACTGAACTTACTATAATAAGAGTGATAACTCAGATGTTTATGTTATGGAGACTGATTTCAGAAAACACACACAAATTCACACACTATGTTGTGTCTGGTGAGATTCAGATTGATAAAATGGCTGTTAGTTGTTATCTCTTAAGTGGCTAATCTTATCTAGCGGGGCAGAAAAGCATGCATCAAAGCGACACAAACCAATCCCAGCCACCCCCTTCCCTTCCCTTCATCAGTCCAATCACTGATAGCCCATCACTCACACACACACACACACACACACACACACACACAGAGAGAGAGAGACATACTGGTTTCCATGCTTTATGGGGACATTCCTTAGACATAATGATTTTTATACTGTAAAAAAAAATGCAAACTGCATTTTCTATTCCCTTACCCTAGCCTACCCCTCACACAAAACTTTCTGCATTTTTAGATTTTCAAAAAAAAAACTGTACAACTGTCCCCACAAGAAGTGATACCAGTAAGTTTTGACCTTGTGGGGACATTTGGTCCCCATAATGTGGGAAATACCAGGTACACACACACATACACACATTTGTGCATTTAAATTGAAAAAAAAAAAAAATGCTTAAAGAGCAACACATCATGCCGCGATCGAAAGAAATTCAAAAACAAATGAGAAACAAAATAGTTGACATGTATCAGTCTGGAAAGTGTTATAAAGCCATTTCTAAGGCTTTGGGACTCCAGCGAACCATGGTCAGAGCCATTATCCACAAATGGAGAAGACTTGGAACAGTGGTGAACCTTCCCTGGAGTGGCTGACCTACCGAAATTACTCCAAGAGCGCAACGACGACTCATCCAGGAGGTCATAAAAGAACCCAGAACAACATCTAAAGAAATGCAGGCTTCACTTGCCTCAATTAAGGTCAGTGTTCATGATCAGGGCCGGATTTATGCATAGGCATTCTAGGCACGTGCCTATGCTTGCTCGTCCAGGGGGGGCCCAAACAAAAAGAAGAGATATATAATATTTTTGTTATACTATGGAATATCTACAACAGTAAAAGAACCAAAAACCCCAGAAGACATTGGGCAAATAAATATAACAAACAATAGGGTAAAATGACAAACTATTTCCACGTCTTCAACCTTTTTTATGTATGGAAATCACGCTTTCTTTCTCCTGTTCTCTCTCAGACACAATACAGTACAGACATGCACTCGCGCACACACGCGTAGATGCGGACAGAAACTTGTTGTCAGAGCTGCGGCTGCCCCGGGAATTTATCAATAAAATAGTTTCGCAGTAGCGAGGTTCTTGAAGCAGTTCAACTTAAAGATTCGCTATTAGTAGACGCTGCTGCTGAATACTGCTGAGAGAGCACAGAAGTATTCACACGCACTTAATCTCTCTCTCCCTCTCTTTCGCTCTCTCTCTCTCTCTAATAACTGCGTTAGACTGCATTAATAACTGCGTTAGCCTGCATATCAATGGCTCAAGCCTCTGTTATTAGCTCTAAAATGACGTTTTGGAATTTGCAACGGAAGGTTTGGGATGAGGTGCTTAAAAAATTAGCTAGTTCAACACACACGAGATTTCAGGACAGAAACATGTCAAATGTCTTGAAACAAATCATCTGAATAATTGATGTGTGATTGTGACTCCAGGCCGTTCAAATTATTAGAGAAATAATGCACTCCCGAAGTTATGTGGCCACGTCGCTGCACCTATTAATGGAATGATCTTTCTCAGTTCTCAAACAAATGTAACGAATCATCCACTGAAGGCGAGTTGAAGCGAGAACCCAAGTGCAGTTTATTTACAAGTGATCCAAACATCCAAACGATAATCCGAGACTTGACATGAACAGACTTGACTAGAACAGACTTGACTTGACTTGACATGAACAGACTTGATTAGAACAGACTTGACTTGGCATGGACAGGACTCACCAACAGCAGAGTTACAACATCAATACACGACAAGGGCACAATGGGAACATGAAGCTACTTATAGGAAACAAGAGGGTCACATGACAAGAACAAACCAATGGGAAACAAGACACATGACTAAGACAACCAATCAGAACATGACACAATGAACAGGGGAACTAATGGCATGAATACATGAGGGCAAGGGAAGCATGACACAAACAGGGACCATGAAACAATTACAAAATAAAAGACATGGAAAACATGAACATGAAACAACCCCCAAAACACCACATTACAACAAATTAAGAACTACATTTGATTTTTATTGACTGAACGCAAACGATTATTGCGATAGAAAACACTGTAACGGTTTCCACTGATTAAGAAATATTTTTGTTCGCTTGGGTGGTAATATTAGGCCTATTATATTAATAGGGAAAGGGGGCCCAAACCAAAGTGGTTATGTGTCCATGTCGCCGCACCTATTAATGAAATGAAATGCAATTAGTTTGAATTCTCAAACAAATTAAGAACCTACATTAAATTTTTATTGACTGAACGCAAACGCTTATTGCGATAGAAAACACTGTAACGGTTTCCACTGATTAAGAAATATTTTTGTTCGCTTGGGTGGTAATATTAGGCCTATTATATTAATAGGGAAAGGGGGCCCAAAAATTTGTTTTGCCTATGTCACGAAAAGAGGTAAATCCGGCCCTGTTCATGATTCAACAATAATAAAGAGACTGGACAAAAATGGCAAAAAGTTCCAAGGCAAAAGCCACTGCTGACCAAAAAGAACACAAAGGATCTGGCATAAAACCAACACAGCATTTCATAAAAAGGACATCATACCAACAGTCAAACGTGGTGGTGGTAGTGTGATGGTCTGGGGTGTAATGACTCAAAAAAAAAAAAAATGAAGGATTTGGAGTGGCCAAATCAAAGTCCGGACTTAAATCCGATTGTGATGCTGTGGCATGATCTTAAACAGTCCATTCATGCTCAAAAACCCTCCAATGTGGCTGAATTAAAACAATTCTGCAAAGAAGAGTGGGTCAAAATTCCTCCACAGCGATGTGAAAGACTCATTGCCAGTTATTGCAAACGTTTGATTGCAGTTGTTGCTGCAAAGGGTGGAAAACCAGTTATTAGATGTAGGGGGGCAATTACTTTTTCACGTAGTGCCAGGCAGGTTTGGACAGCTTTTTTTCCTTAATAAATTAAATTATCATTTCAAAACAGCATTTTGTATTTACTCGGGTTATCTTTGTGTAATATTAAAATTTGTTTGATGATCTGAATCTTTTAAGTGTGACAAATATGCAAAAAATTAAATAAAAAAACAGGAATGGGGCAAAAACCTTTTCACTGCACTGTATATATATATATATATATATATATAGCATTTTTCACTGTATATCTGGGTAATATTGATTTGCCTTTTTTAGGCAAAAGTAGTTCATGTGATTTGTACACTACATTCTAAATCTTCTAAAATAATACGATATGACAGATATAAATACTATATAAACAAATTAAAATGTTGAAATAAATAAATGAATAATAATTCTGGATTCAATATAATTTAGGTTTATGGTAAGGTGCTTACAAGTAAGGTGAATAGGGCCAATCAGAAAACCTTAAAATACTTACCGTTTTAGTAATATAGGCACAAGACATAAACAATATGCTTGTTATTGTTGAGTGTGACAGTGTGAAAAAAAAGAGATTTTCTGTACAAATTTAATTTATATAAACTTTTAAAACTTTGTTGCCACATAATGAATGTAAAACCCTAGAGTGTGTAAAATTGACAAGAACAACATATGCTTCTATTGTAAGTGTCTTTTTTCACAAATTATTTTTTTGATAATCAACATAACGCCGCAAATGTTGTTGTTTTAACTTTTAACGTTTCAAATTAATCTAGATTATTTCTTTACATTTTGGATCAATATGAACTGTCCTTTTGTGGAAAAGCTATTTAGATATTTTTTAAGACTCTTTACAGAAAGAAAAAAAAAATACCATAGAGGTTTGGAGGAACATGAAGGTAAAAAAATATATAACAGAATTTTCATTCTTGAGTCAACTAGACTCTGAAGACAGAAAAAATCTTAAGCAGTGAAAGGAAACAGACAGCGACAAGATAAGTGGGTTAAGTGAGATAAAAGCTGAGCATTCCTCTGTAAATGTATTTCAATTGATAGCTGAAAGTGTTAAACACACACTTGCACACAGCCATAAGACAAAATGTGTGTACAGCATGCCATTTCACCAATTATGATATTCCATTGGACCATCTGTAAAAGCAAGATGCTAATGTAGTTGTTTGTTTTCATGGTAACTTTAAAATACATGGCTGTAACAGGTTGACTTAAAATGATCAAAAAAATGGCACAATCATTTCAGGGGGTCCGATCACAGAAAGGATGAGAGTAAAGAGCATCATTAAGGAATGCAAAAGTGCAGCATTCATGTTTGAACTCTTCTTGAATTCTTCAAGGGTCAGTTGCTAGTTGGCTGTCAGTAGCATGATGAATGACCTGTGCGTGATTCTGTGTGGGGTCAGTTAACATACTAACTTTCCTGTCATCATACTGTCTAGATAAAGCCTCATTTTAAAGACACACATGCACTCACACATATATATTCACACATATCCATTCTTTTTTATATATACCTTAGAAGGATATGAATACAATGCATGTTTTTTAAATGTTTGCTTGACCCCTTTATTCCTGCAAATATATAGGTTTTAACAAAGAACAAAGTTTTGAGAGTTGGTAACCAAGTTTGCAGGTTTGAGCACTGTAAGGATAAATCCAAAGTTCAGTCATGAAACTCTAGATGGCGCAAGCCATAGGCAGGGCCGCTGCTGGCCAAATGGGTGCCCTAAGCAGAATTGTATTGTTGTGCCCCCTCCCCCAAATATTATGGAAGTAAAAAAATAAATAAATAAAAAATAAAAGCACCTACTATAGGGGTCAAAATAGAACTTTAATAAAATATAAAAGTAAATAAATTAATTAATTAAACTGTATTACTTACAAATTACAATTGTAGTTCTATAGCAAAAAAAAAAAAACTGTATACATATTAAATAAAACATTTTAAAATTATTATTATTAAAATAAACAATAATAAATTGAATCAAAAACTGCTTCATCCTCTTTTGTAACACATTTCAGTATTAATCCTGCATTAAATGAAGCAGAAGGTCACTGAAGAATTACTAAGTGCACTTCTAAATAAACAGTTATTAGTGAAAAAAAAAACAAGTAATTTAAGAGCAGTCAGTGCAACAAAACATAGTTTTAACAACAACAAAAAAAACTCCTATGGCTATGATTTTATTAATACAGTTGTCTGATTGATTTTATAGCCTCAAACATTCAGAAATCACACAAAAGAAAATTAAGCCATTTTACTACGATAAAACCATGTAAATTTTTGTAAGGGTTGTGATGTCCATAGGGCCTATGTTTTTGTTGATTATAGAGGCTGTAGCAATTCTATCGCAAAAAGGTGGCCAAACATTTAAGATTAAGTGGATATTTTAATTAAATGTTTGGTCAATATTAAACAAGGATTTGATTGCCCTGTAAGTGTCAGGATCCTGCCCTGACAGTCTTGTCTGTCCTGTCTTTGTTTAATGCAGGGGTGCCCAAACTCGGTCCTGGAGAGCCAGTGTGCTGCAGAGTTTAGCTCCAACTTGCCCCAACACACCTGCCTTCAAGTTTCTAGTATGCCTATTAAGAGCTTGATTAGCTGGTTCAGGTGTGTTTAATTGAGGTTGGAGCTAAACTCTTCAGGACACCGGCCCTCCAGGACCGAGTTTGAGCACCCCTGATATAGAAGCTACTGGTTATTCACAATGGTTTTTATTGGTGTACAGTGTTATATTGGACAGTGTTCCCAGCAAAATTGAGGATGATGAGCCAGATGAAGACAGTGGGCCCGAACCAGCCAGCACCAGTACAGGAACATCCATGACAAGTCCAGGAGCGATCCGGTCTGACATTGTAAAGAGAAGGCGATCAGAGACACTAGAGCTGTTGGAGAGGTATCTGGAATCTAAAGATGTAAGAGACAGAGAGAAAGATGAACAGCAAGATGAAGTGGATTTATTTCTTCGGAGTTTAGCACCTGCATTAAGACGCTTACCTGCTTCAAAGCAGTCCTTGGTGAAGCTTCAGATCCAAAAAATACTTCATGACGCAGAGTTCGGACAGCCCAGCTTTCCCCAGATATCCTCAGTGTCACCAAGTAATCAGTTGTTACTACAGTGTAGTGTTGTAAAACCCAGTTGAAATGCTTTTTTATTGAAAATAAATGTGACTTTAAAAGACGTGACTTTGTGCTGGTTGTATTATTTTCAATGTGGAGTGTTGAGTATAAACCACAACTTGCATATTGATCGAAACCAGTTTATTATATTCAGAAGATCATGAATGATAATACATGAAACACTAAGGAAACAGGAAACCATATATACAAAACACTTAAAATCTTCTATTTGCATTTGATCCACAAGCTGGTCTAAACAAGAGCACATGAAGCAGATTCACACTAAACCACTGTAATGCACAAGAGTGTGTGTGTCACCTGTTACTAGTCATGATATGCATCCTTAAACAGGTGTTTTATGCCTAAGAAAGTGTTCACCTGATCCTCGTGTGCTCTGATCCCTTTATATTGTGCTCATTTCCCTCTAGTTTTTGCTGGTTTGTTTTGTGTGTGCATTTGCCGTGCTATTGTCTTTAGTCTTGTTAGAGCGTACTTTTCAGTATACTGCATTCAGTCTAGTTTCCCTCTTGTTAGTTCTAGTTTTTTGTTCTTGTGTTTAGTCTATAGTCTAGTTACAGTCCTAGTGGTTTCATTATTTTATTTTAGTTCCTGAACCTTTTAATTTTTTTCCTTTTTTATTTTCTTTCTAGTTTTCAGCAAGGTAGCGGTCTTGTTTTTATTTATATTTTGTTTGTAGTTTGAGTCATTTTTTTTCCTGTCGTTATCCTTTTGTTTTCAGAAGTTCCAGTTTTTTATTTCTAGTACTTTTGTTTCTTTTCAGTTTTTTCCCTATAGTTAGTTTTGCAAGTTTCTACTTTTGATCTGTGTCTCTCTTGTCTCTCTCTCTCCTGTTGTCTTGTCTTTGAGTGTGTCTGTCGAGTTGGTTCCTGCCCGGCTTCCTGAGTCCTCCCTGGTCGCTGATTCTTCTGACCTTGCAGACAGTTTGGTGCTTCAAGAGATACCATCCCCAGGGCCAAGCCTGTGGTTCCTTGAGCTGCTACCTAGTCCCCTTTTGCCACAGAGTCTGGAGCTACCCCCATCCCCGACCAGCCCGTTCTCCTGTCGTGTGCCCTGCCTTATTGTGTGGACTGGCTTCCTGCTTCATCCTTTTGTGCT
>NW_015552558.1:942366-949577 GCF_001515605.1 Sinocyclocheilus anshuiensis
CCATCCCCAGGACCAAGCCTGTGGTTCCTTGAGCTGCTACCTAGTGCTGCTAATCCTAGTGGTGAAATTCTTACCAACATTAAAACACGTTATTAACGTCAACAGACAAAAGTTTGCGTACTCTGCATATAGGGAGCGGCAGTACTGGCCATAGGTTTTAACTCTATGATATAATCACATTACTTACATGGTGCAGCTGATTGGTTTATTTCACATTAGCAGCCAATGAACTGCTGCTCAACATTCAAATACCTGGCTAGTGCTTGCTGTAGCAGTTGCAGCACACTTCAGAAACCCTCCCCAGCTTGCCCAGCTCCACCTGTATAGTAGGGATGTGCATCGTAATAACTCAGCCTGATGCGGTATGCATCTCAATGCATAGCCAACGATATGATACATTAACAATACATACGAAGCAGCTGCCGGTGTGATGCGATACGATTCACCCCGATTACGATGCAGTGAAATTCGATTCGATTCAACACAATACGATGCAATGGAAAAAAAATAGGTAATGCTATGCAATTCAGTATGGTTCAGATAGTTTGCTTTGGTTCAGACAGACAGCCATGTTAATCTATACTCTATGCAACATGTCACGGTCTCTGTAGTGTGACAGCCTATGTCATATTCACGCAGCAGCAGTGGTGACTGAACGTGCTTAAGAAACAGTTTAAAGAGGATAAATCAATCTACATATAAAGTATTGGTCACAAATTATTGGTCACTTTCTAAATAAATGTATATTGCATCTACTAATAATTATAAATCTTTTTTTTTTTTTTTTTATGGATGCAAATATATTAGAAACAATGCATCGCAATACAAATGCCAACTTGTATCCGATGCACACTATCTTAAATTGATGCATCGCATCGTTAACTTTTATGCTGATGCAACCGATGCAAATCCGTGAATCTTACCATCCCTACTGTATAGATCAACTATGGGGTGATTTCATGTATGTTACAGTATATTAGGCCGCACGTAAACAGTCAGTCCTTGAAATTAATGAGTTGGAAGCAGGGAAAATGGGTAAGCAAAATGATCTGAGTGACTTTGGCCAAATAATGATAGCTAGACAACTGGCATTATCAAACTGGCAAGTCTTTTGGGGTGTTCCTGGTATGCAGTAGTTATTAGTACCTATCAAAAGTGGTGCAAGGAAGGACAACTGGTGAACCAGTGTAATGAGTGCCCAAGAATCGCTGATGCATGTGCATCACAATTTACTGCGTATGGGATTGCATAGCCACAGACTGGTCAGAGTGCCCATGATGACCCTGTCCACTTCCAAAAGTTCCTATAATGGGCAAGTAAGCGACAGAAATGGACCATGGAGCAATGGAAGAAAGTTGCCTGGTCTGATGAATCACGTTTCAGACCAGATGGATGGCCAGGTGCATGTGTGTTACTGGAGATGGCACTCGAGTGACTTCACTTTGGAACTGAAGTGCTTACTTTAACAGTATCTCTAAACAGCTTTGAGCTCATCTCATCTTACCTCGCTGTGACTGTGTGAACTGCTGCCACATTACATTAGTTTAATCTGCTAACATCCTCAAGGGAACTCCACTGTGGATGAATGAAAGATGCAAACACTCATCTACTGGTCAGATAACAGCCCATATACAGTACAGTTTTGAAAGATGCACTGACATTCTGTAGAAAAGGTAGACATAGTTAGAGGGAATCTCATTGTTCCAAAACTGTATGACTTCCTTTTATGAAAGCATATAGTATGGCAGAATACCACAAGATCACTCTAAAAACAATAATCCATACAACATTAATCTTTATTCCAAGGCTTCTGTAAAAATGATAAAATTATGTAGGCTATTAAATTATAAAATGAGAAAATTGTCTTAACTTCTCAAATTTTATTTGTGCTTTCGCATATTCAAACTTTCCACATTACAATTAGTAATGACTCATGTGACAAGCCAGAACACCGTCAAGCATATTTTTCTAAGTAACTATTAATAATATTACTTCAACATAGGTGAAATGTAGTTGGTTTATGATGTTCAATTGTCATATCATGCTAAAGCAAGTTTTAAGGTGTAGTGTATGTGTACCTTGGCCATCAGGTACACCACTATGTTTGCCAGTCCAAATGTCTTTACCGGTCAGCCTGTGAGGATGAGATCTAGAGCTCGCGAGAGACCAATCAGCTGTGGCAATCTCACTTTACCCCCATCAATCAATGGCACACCTGTGTGAGACAAACAGAAAGAGGCTTATAGACATAGAGGAGCTGAGGATTAACTGGTAGGAGGTGAGTTATGAACACAGATACCATCCTAAAGTTTGAGGTCAGATTTTCTTATTTGAAAGATAATAATACTTTGTTAGTCAAGGATGCATTAAATTTATAAAAATAACAGTAAAGACATTTATGATGCCATGAAAGTTAGAATACCCATGCCATTTCAATGTACAATTTGTCACTGACTTGTAAATTTGTCACATTGCACGACAAATAAACTTGAAACTAAAAAGCTTACTTGATTTTTGAGTTACTTGATTCTTATGGATTACTGGACAAATGTGAAATCTAGGTATTAATTAAAATGTATCAATATGTGAAAATACTTATCAGTCAGAATATACTGTAAGAGTGCAACCCCAATAAAATTATTATTATTATTATTTATATAATATGTACATAGACCATTGTATTACAGACACACACACACACACACACACACACACAAACACAAAGGGTCCTGAAAACATGTCTAATCACCAGCAATCTCTCTGCACTCAGAGCTCTCTTTATCTCTGCCAATTCAAACTAGTATCACATTCTATAAATTATATTTTCTCCTGTAGCGGGTTATGGAAATAATGCAGCTCTATTCATAGTGGCTTGAGAGGGTGAGAGATAATGAGTGGATACATCTGCTACCAATCATCTGTCCTCTCAGTCCAGCACGCTACACATCTGGCAGCCTAAGCTGAGGTGGGAGGGAGTTCTTTCAGTGAGCACATCCTTCCATATTTCCTCTGCTCTTTTAGCCCATTACTCAAGTCTGTCATTCAGAAAGTCAGTCCTCCATCTCTATTAAACATCTGCAAGCATGCAGCTGACACACCAGATGTGAAGAGGTGCATCTGTTTCAGAAGATGAACCTATAAAGTCTTAAAAGCAGAGGCAGTGTAGAAACCATAAATGCAAGGAATGAAGGTACATACATGCTAATATTAATTAAATCATCAGAGCCGCCAAATCTAGGTTTGACCAACTGACCATCTGAAAGAATCCAAGAGATTTTTTTGACATACAAGAAAATTTGCATTTAGGAATCAGTGTGGCCAAACCCTCAAAGGTACTTTTGTACCTTTTCTAAACTCATAGTGTCCATATTATACCTTGAGGAGTATATACGCTGCTGGTACAAACATGTGTTACTGCCCCAGAGATACATTTTTGCAAAATTTGGTAGGTATGTTTACATGCACTCCTTTTTTGTCAATCCAAATCAATCCAATCCAATTTTAGATTCTCTAAGTTCTGTTATATGTACCCTAAAGCTAAGCATTTAAGCTATCATAACACTGGTATTTTTTAATTAGATTGAGAAAGTAGTCTGATTCAAACGTTTACATTGGTAACATTTTCCAATTAAACAGATTATTTATGACCATAACATGTTTCAGTCAGATCAAAATTTAATTCAGACTGAGCTCAATCTATTGCGGCATGGTGACTCAGTGGTTAGTGCAATCCCAGAAGGTTCAGGGATCGGGTCCTGGAGGCCATTCTGTGTGGAGTTTGCATGTTCTCCTATGTTGCTGTGGCTCTCCTTCTGGTGATCTGGTTTCCCCCACAATCCAAAGACATGAAGGAGAGGTGAATGAGTGAGAGTGTGAATGTTTATGTCTGTGTATGTATCCATCCAGGGTGGTTCCTGGGATAGGCATCCCCATCAACTGCTTGTTCTATGTACATTGTATGGATGGATTGAGTTTGGTCAGACTGATGTAGGTGATTGCCAGTTGGAATCTGTCTGACTGACTGAGCCATCAATATGATTATAAAGAGATTATTAGGTTGCACGTAAACTTAGTTATGCTGTGACTGTGAGTTAGATAAAGTAGTCCATACATCTCGTCAAATCAATCCACTACCTTTATTCCCAGACCTTGACTATTGCACAAAATCCTCTTGCTTTCACACACAGGAGACACTGAAGTGGTACAATGGCTTTACAGAAATCACCGAATGACTCCATGTCACTAGACCTGCATTAGCAGCTGGGTGATTTCAGTTCACCTCAGGTGTTTGACTGAATGAATGGATCTGTCTGTGTAAGCCTGAGCCTGTGGTTGAACTTTTATGTCTTCCTGTACGTGTTCATGCTGGTGATACTGGTATCCACAGAACATCAAAGTACCAACAAAGCCTACGACGCAAGCTTGCACACACAATGGTGTTGGGGTAATGCAGTGTTACACCACACTAGAGCTCAGGATAAAACCTTTAAACGCAAAAACAGCTAAATGAGAAGCTATAAGATGTGGTCTACATGTCTGTGAAATCAGAAGCAACATGACCATGATACAAAACCTGTCACATATTAATTATAATTCCAAATCCCTAAGAGTTACACCTGAGATTTAGTTTGTTTTAGTTTAAGCTGTTAATTTAAAATAAATGCATGTATTAAGGGAAGCCTTCCATCCTCAAGACAACTCAAATCATCAATGTATTTGATTAAATCTGCATCCCTGAGTCCAAGCATTATATGCCAAGGTAGGATCTGAAGGTTGAAAGAGAATGTCTGTAAAATCTGAGAAAGGTCGAGTCATTTCAGTTGTTGGCAGCCACTCCAGTGGCTGAGGTGGATGAATGGAAACTGCATTCAGAACAACTGGCTTTGACCACCTGGGCTGTTGGATTAGATACAACGTGTGCAGTTAGGGCCTCTTAAAAATGATAAACTCAGATTTCACAGATCTTCTGGTCTCTGATAAATGTACTGCATTTCATTTGAGCTGGGAACAAACTGTCCAAGTGAAACAGAATATTTGATGAGAAAGCAATGACTGGGTCTTGAAAAGTGGGCATTCCATAGCAGAATGGAATCAGACCTGAATGTGAAGTTCCCGTCCAGACACTGTCGGAACCCACTTTTTGACTTGGATGTTGAGGCTGAAGGTCAGGTCAGGACGTTTTGATGTATCCCAATGATAAAACTTTACTTGAAAAGCCCAAATAGCTATAGATGATGTCAGCCAAAAAGGAGAGTAGTTTTAATAAATGCGACAAAAGTTATTACTTTTAATTTAAGGTTTATAAAGGCTTTTTTCTTTGGTATAACGCACTGATGAATTGTACACAATAAGACCAGGAAGGTGTTTTAAGAAAGTAAATAGGGCCAATGTGCTAAAGACTATGTAACTTTTTACTCAGTCAAACAATATTTCCCTTGGGTTTTACTGTGTAACTGCACTAGCTGAATCACTTAAATGGCTTGTTCACATTCTTTTCAGGGCTGTTTCTTTCAGTTTGGTGGCTCAATGTAGTATCTGAAGACAAAACAGGAAGTATTTGGCCACATCAGAGAGATTTCAGTCAGTTTTGGTGCATATTTTCCTTTTCCAGGGTTACCTCCCCCAACCTTTCTCATTTCTGTCTCTTCGTCTCTCACCACGAGGGATTCCCCTAGGCTGTTCCCATCTTGGTCTCCCATATACAGCCCTAAAATTCACTTGCCAAAATAAGATTAGGTAAAATAAAACCTACAAGCAGGATGTTAAAATAAACCCTTTCCACTGATGGTGGCCAAGACATCTATTATGTGAGATGAATGGTGTTTAAGGGCCTGCTGTGCACTGTGGGTAAGTACAGGAGAGAGTGAGGAAAATTCAGAGGAAATAAGTGGGTAGTGTCAGAGCGCTTAGCCTTGTTCTGGGAGAAAGAGTCTCTAAATGATAGTTCCCATTTAAACTCAATCATAGCAGAATGGCCACAGGAACCGATGTGCGGCAAAAACAACACACAAAATTTGTTGACAAAACATTTTGGTAGGAATGGTTACATGTTAGATGCTCAAATCAGAAGAGTAATGTGACTATAGATATCATATCGTGTAAGCTATTGGATTTGTTCATGATTTCAGAAATAAATACAAGTTTCTGGAAAAAATGTGTGGCGTCTGCCTGTGCAAGTCGCTGCCACAATGTCAGTATGTTGCTAGAGGTTACTAAGCTGTACTGAGTATGTTTGAGCAAGTTTCTATGCGGTTTATAGAGTATTGTGGGTAGTTGCCAGGGATTTGCTACATATCTATGCTACATAACCAAGATGTCCTGAGTGGTGTATAGCATATTGCTGTGCGGTTACTGGGGTGTTTTGCGTGGTTGCTACGTGGTTACTTAACTGTTCTGAGTGGTTTTTAAAATGTTTCTAAGCAGTTGCATGTTTCTATGCATTTGCTAAGCTGTTATAAATGTTTATATGGATGATAAGGTGTGATACTAGCTGACAAGCCAGAATCTGAGCTGTTAATGTTGATTATTTTCAGATTAATTACAGGAATTATTAAACAGAAATATGTAAGGTATAACTGACGACGGGCCAATTATTCCACTTACATCATAGTTACCACACATCAAGACATTGTTCAGTTCTGCAGGCATGTGCAACGGGGGGTGCTTTGGGGGCTCAAACCCCTGCCCTTTTCCCTAAATTAACCAAAAGTGCCCCTCTCTCAACAGTTATCTACAATAATATTGTGGTTAATAATATGAAATGCTTTTGATTTATAATTATACTTTAAATCAGTAACAATTGGCTCATAACTCTGAAAATACCTGTTTATTTTTACTTATAGTCTGAGACGCCATTGTCATTGCGTTGCTACAGGTTGTGTGTGTGTCTTAAAGGGGTCATATTATGCTCTTTTACAAAGTCTTGATGTTTTTTTCAGGTGTACTAGAACAGGCTCTCATACTAGGTTGTTTGAAAAACACATTATTTTCACATATTATTTTCATACATTATTACAACACCTCTCTCCACAGTCTGGCATGAACGGCTTGAATAGTTCCTGTATCAAATGAAGGCTCGCCTTCTGAAATACGAAATGTGCTGTGATTGGTTAGCTGGGCCAGTGTGTGTTGTGATTGGCAGCACTCAGCGCCTGGTCGGGAAATGTCATGCCCCTTACCATAGCCGCCTGCGAGCTTCAGTGTAAATATTG
>NW_015552558.1:950025-952238 GCF_001515605.1 Sinocyclocheilus anshuiensis
CCAGTGTGTGCTGTGATTGGTTAGCTGGGCCAGTGTGTGTTGTGATTGGCAGCACTCAGCGCCTGGTCGGGAAATGTCATGCCCCTTACCCTAGCCGCCTGCAAGCTTCAGTGTAAATATTGTGTCAATATCAAATCAGTTTGAGCACGATTTAAACCAGGATGATTGTAACCAACCAGGTCTCGTCCCATTCGTCGGTATTTGTGATATCACAAATCCCGGAAAATATGCGTTGTAGTCCAAACGAGTCGTTCGTTGTAGTTTTTGAAAAGTGATTTCTGTTAAATAAATTATCTCATTTTGAAGTGGACTTTGAACTTTGTAACTTTGTAACTTTGCAGATATTTTTTATGCTCAAACAGCAACATTACAGACTAACTGAAGTTGAAAAAGTGAAAAAGCATAATAGGACCCCTTTAAGGGCTAGATTTTCGCTGGAGGAAACAGCTGTGGTGTGATGAGGGGTCAACGCTGCGAAAACTTTACAGTAGATGGGAAACCGATTGCTCCCTCGTGACCTTTTGTAAACTGAATTTATGACAAAGAACTGCACAGATACAGATATTATAACAATCTATCGATAAACACACAGCTTGTGTCCTGTTTCTATTCGAGTCCGCTCGCGCTGTGCCGCCGCGGTCTGCGGATTGAAGAGCGCGCTGAAAGACGGGGAGGAGACGAAGTCTGCCGCCGTTTTCATATGAAATTTAAAAGGGGCCTGACTCTGAGGTGATCACGAATTTGTGTACAGTTGTATAGCTAATAAAATCTGAATGCGTTTCTGGGGAAAATTTGGAGGTTGTTTACATACCCAAGGAAAAAAACATTTTTAAAGCTTAATCGGAACACAATTTAAGATATTTTGGATGAAAACTGGGAGGCTGTCCCATTGCCTGCCAAGTAAATTATACTGTCAAGGTCCAGAAAAGTATGAAAGACATCGTCAGAATAGTTCATCTGCCATCAGTGGTTCAACCGTAATGTTATGAAGCGGCGAGAATACTTTTTGTACGTGAAGAAAACAAAAATAACGACTTTATTCAACAATTCATCTCCTCAGTACTTGGCAGTCAATGGGACAGTCACAAGCCTCCCAGTTTTCATCCAAAATATCTTAAATTGTGTTCCGAAGAAGAACTAAGCTTTTACGGGGTTGGAACGACACGGGGGTAAGTGATTAATGACAAAATTTTAATTTTGGGGTGGAGTATCCGTTTAACTTCGGAGTTAGTTGAAATAAAATACCTTCTGATGTTCATTCATGTTTATTTCGTGCTTTTAAGTAAAGATGATCGACTCAAGTTGTCACGACAAATTAAAGAGCCACAAAACAGTATTTAATGTTTGAATTTCTCAAAATATAACAAAATTTGAAAGCAAAGACTTTGTTTCATACCAGAAATAACCTGCTCTTGATTTTCAAAAGACAAGTTGCTGTCTAATATAACGGTGTCACGGTTCATGAATCCGTGTGTTCATTGCTGCATGTCTGTGTATTGTTACCTGTCTGATTGCTCGTTCAGCATTGCTCCAGCAACCACGGGGCTGACGAGCTAATCAGCGCGGCTTCACCTGCCGCTCGTTCTGTCCTGTCTTTATCTGTCTCGTGTGTTGTACTGCATGTTGTCAGATCGTTGTTTGTCCTTGCTCATGCTTGTTGTTCTCTCCAGAGTCTGTGTTCCCGGCGGCTCTCTGAGTTGGATCAGGTCGGGACTTCGTAATCCCCGTGTGCTCACGGCTACTCACCTTGATCATCACGTTTGGCTTGCGACCCAGCTTCACTATTGTTCACTATCACAATAAATCACTTCACTTGCAACTGGATTCTGAGTTCTCTTTCCGTAACAAACAGTACACAGTACAAGTTGCAAATTGTAATCCAAGAGATTCTGTGTAGTTTTTTTCTTTTTTGGTCCAGTAAGTTATATCTGTCTTATCCGAATTTAATAGGAGAAAATTATTGGTCATCCAATCTTTTACATATTTAACACACACTGTTAGCTTAGATAATTTAGAAGTTTCATCTGGTCTTGTTGAGATTTATAGTTGAGTATCATCAGCATAACAAACAGTGGAAGTATTTTCTAATAATATTACCAAGGGGCAACATGTATATTGAAAATAGCAGAGGACCTAGAGGACCTAGGTGTGGCACTCCATATTTTACTGGTGATAATTGAGATGACTCCCCATTTAAATAAACAAAGTGGTAG
>NW_015552558.1:953244-968354 GCF_001515605.1 Sinocyclocheilus anshuiensis
TTTTTGTACGTGAAGAAAACAAAAATAACGACTTTATTCAACAATTTGTCTCCTCTGTGTCTCTCCGCATCACCGTAGCGCCATTTAGTACTTGGCAGTCAATGGGACAGTCACAAGCCTCCCAGTTTTCATCCAAAATATCTTAAATTGTGTTCCGAAGAAGAACTAAGCTTTTACGGGGTTGGAACGACACGGGGGTAAGTGATTAATGACAAAATTTTAATTTTGGGGTGGAGTATCCGTTTAACTTCGGAGTTAGTTGAAATAAAATACCTTCTGATGTTCATTCATGTTTATTTCGTGCTTTTAAGTAAAGATGATCGACTCAAGTTGTCACGACAAATTAAAGAGCCACAAAACAGTATTTAATGTTTGAATTTCTCAAAATATAACAAAATTTGAAAGCAAAGACTTTGTTTCATACCAGAAATAACCTGCTCTGTCTTCTCTGTCGGCGCGTTGTCAGTGTCCTCTTTGCTCTGCACTGCGTGAGAACATGATGTGTGACATGAGAGCGAAATGGCTTGTGAAGGGTCAATTGTAAGTAGTGTTTAATTTACTCTTATTCAAACTCTTACTAGCATTTGATTTGATAGTTAGTTAAAAGAAGCCCAAGTGCCACTAACAGGCCTATTGTAAATGTAAAGTGTAAGCAGTTCAAGTTAAATTTTTGTCATTAAAATTCTCTTTTGTTTAGTAACTATTTTCTTATGCATCTCAAAAATCTACCTCCCAATACTATATATATATTCAATTCAATTCAAGTTTATTTGTATAGCACTTTTCATGATACAAATCGTTGCAAAGCAGCTTTACAGGAAATTAAGTTTCTACAATATATTTAGTGGGGCTGACGAGCTAATCAGCGCGGCTTCACCTGCCGCTCGTTCTGTCCTGTCTTTATCTGTCTCGTGTGTTGTACTGCATGTTGTCAGATCGTTGTTCATCCTGGCTCATGCTTGTTGTTCTCTCCAGAGTCTGTGTGCCCGGCGGATCTCTGCCTCGGATTATTTCCAGTCTGGGAACCCATCGAAGTCTCGCTGGATTCCACTGCCCTAGCTGGATCGGGTCAGGATTTTGCAATCCCCGTGTGCTCACGTCTACTCACCTGAATCATCATGTTTGGCTTGTGACCCTGTTCACTATTTATTGTCACAATAAATCACTTCACTTGCAACTGGATTCTGAGTTCTCTTTCCGTAACAAACAGTACATCCGTCTAGTTGCAAATTGTAATCCAAGAGATTCTGTGTAGTTTTTTTCTTTTTTGGTCCAGTAAGTTATATCTGTCTTATCCGAATTTAATAGGAGAAAATTATTGGTCATCCAATCTTTTACATATTTAATCCCGTGGCAAAAACAGAGAAACAAATAGAGACATAAACCCAAGCTAAAGAATAATAATGTGCATTTGATCAGATATAACTGCAGTACAAGATTATGAGATGCATTATTGATGCAAGAAGCAAGTAATTTGTCATTTTAACAAGTGAAGTTTCTGTGCTATGCTGGGGCCCGAAACCTGACTGAAATTCTTCATAGAGATAATTTTTTGCAGGAAGGAGCACAGTTGAGCAGACACAACTTTTTCTAAAATTTTAGACATAAACAGAAGATTTGAAATGGGTCTGTAAGTTTACTGATCAGCCAATAAAAATGCGACGTGAAATCAATGCGACATGGCACTAAAACCTCAAGAAAATAATGATCTTTAAAAAAGCATCATATGACCCCTTTAAATAAGAACAATACTAATGCAGACAATTGTCTTAGCAAGCACCAAAATTTTTCATTGCACAAAAAATTAAACTAATCATTACTGTAGAGCACCAGTAAAGACTTGAAGACAGCAGGCGTCATGTCTTCCTGGGTGGCTCAAGTACAGTAGAGGCAGACAGTCTGAGGAATGGGTTCACGGGAACATGCGGGCAATGCCCGGATGCTTGGTTTAATGAAAGAGAGGGTCATGATGATGGCTCTATGTTTTAAATGAGCAGCTGGAAAAATCAGTTCCTGGCAGTAAATTATAGCACTGCTGGCATATTTATACACACTGTGGTCATATTTGTAGCATAGAGAAACTAGTACATGCAGAATGAAACTGTATCAAATTTCTCTTCTCTTTCTATGTACTGCAAAGCCTGTCCACAATAGTTTAGCATTGCAGGATTTAATTTACTATGTTTGGATTGAAATTGACAGCTTTTATTTTATTACTCATAATACAGCCATTTATAGAATCCTGCAAGTGCCACTGTACAGTAAGGTAATATCATGGTACATAAATATGGTAATCCAGGGAGTTTCTATGTTTTCTCAAGCAAAGCACATTTTTTAAATCCATTGGAAAAATTTTTTTGGCATAGTAAACATATGCTGAAGGTACACATTATTTGGCAACATGCTTGAGCAAACTAATCTAAGTGAAAATTTCTGATAATTTTTATTGTTCCATTTGTTTCTCTCATGCTTGACAAATCTTGAATGTTTGATGTGTGTACAAGTATGTGTGTAAGCATCCATATGTCTCTTGGGAAGGCACTGCCACCTGGCTATTTCTGGCAACAGCTCAGATACTTTTAAAGTGGTCATGAACTGCCTTTGTTTTTATTTTGTACTGTTCTCTGAGGTCCATTTATAATGTTATCAAGATTTTTACATCATAACTTAGAAGTAATAGGCTATTTTCCGTCCTGTTTTTAACCCCCCTCATCAGAACACTCTGTTTGACTAGGCGTGGTGGATTGTAGACTCAGAAGTAAACGCCCACTGCTATGATTGGCTAACAGTTGTGTATGTTTGACAGCAATATTCCTCATAGATGGACACTGCTGTGATTTAGGTCAAAAACGCATAAATACTCAGCACATATCAAATGATCTGTAAAAGCAGACAAAGCAATAGTGACCACGTAATAAAAACAGTTACTTACACTTGTGTTGCGACATTACTGTCGGATCCAATAGTTTTATAAAACATTTTGTTTTTGTCAAAAATTGCAATTATCATTACTGTAAAGTTATTTAAATTGTAGTTTTTATGGTCATTTTACCATTTTAAGTGTTACCATAGATACTGGTGTTGTTTCAAAACAACCTAAACAACAAGTAGTTCTATTCTAATATCAGAATTTTCTTGTAGGATTTTATTTTGGGATTTTCTTCAAGATTTTTTAGAAGTAAAATCTCCCAACCACAAACCCCTTCCTCCAACCCAGGTCCAGAGTTGTAGGTATGAACAAACAAAGCAATGCTGTCCGATGCCACTCCTACCTCAACCTTAAACAAATTAACATCAAAGTACAATAAATGAGAAAACAATACCTACCAAATCTGCGACAGAAAACGCCCATGATGGAGCTCTCCTCGACCACCCTCAGGTCAGCCGGCAGGGCCAGCTCTAGACCCCCAGCCACAGCGTACACACTGACTGCTGCGATCAAGGGTTTTGAGAGTCTCATACGAGATGGACCCTACAACCAACAACACACATCAGTATATTGCTGTTCTACCCTTTGAATCATGCTGTAGGACTGAAAACATTGAGTATCAGATGTCAATTATGAAGAGCATATACACTGAAAGTGACTTAATAATTGTAAGTCGCTGTTACCAGTGGGTGTATCATCCAAATGTTAAGAGTATGTGTGCTCTACTATTGGTAGTTGCCGATAGTCTCTGTTGCTTATGTGGTACATGTTACTCATTTCACATGTGAAGAAGATGATACATAATAACAAAGCTCATTTACAAATAAAAGTCTTTAAAGGAACAGTAGCAAAAAAAATCTTGTTTAAGTCTGAAGGCCTGTTCACAGCAAGACAAATGTCCGGTGTAAACATAAAAGAGACAGAGACAAGGGAGCTGGTTCTGGATTCCTCTCTGTTATTCACTCTCTCTAAGCAAAATAGTCATGAGCACCACCAAATCGTAGTTTTATATAACAGCAGTGGCTCTGGGCATGCGACCAAAATTGCAAATTTTCGCAATGCAAAGGAGGGGGAAAAAATCTGTTGAAATGACTGCAATGTTTGTTTCATTATGAACATTTTGGTAGACATTTTAATTTTAATAAATGGCTGTTAATGTGACTGTTAATACTTTAAGAGTCATAGAAACATTTCTTAGTTACAATATTATAGCAGACTTAAAGGTAATGTATTAAATGACTCCTCTATGCAATACTGCATCTCAGAAGGACCACTCCGTACCATGGGATCAGGACCACGGCAGACATCTTGCTCCAGTTTAAGAGAACCAGAGCTCTGGGCCAACTCCTTCAGATCAAAACCAGCACAGAAATTCCCTCCTGAAACAAACAACTTGATTATTTAACTGACAAGGCAACCCTTGTGAAAAAGAAGTCCACTTTAGCATACTTTTAAAAAAAGAGTACTTATTACGGATATAATATTCTTTAAAATAATATACTTAAGTGCAAACTTAAAGTACTGTTTTCGGACAATTAATTAAATGTTAATTGCAATTAAAAAATAATTAATATTAATTCCAAACTGCTGAACTTTAGAGGGTTTTGTTTGTTTGTTTTTGGCCCACTTAAGTAAGACTTAAAATCATAGTTCACCCAAAAATGGAAATTGTGTCATCATTTACTGACCCTCAAGTTGTTCCAAACCTTTATGAGTTTCTTTCTACTGTTGAACATAAAAAATATGTAAAGAATGTGGGTAACCAAACAGTTGCTGGTCCCCATTAACTTCCATAGTATGAAAACAATGCTAAATGGAAGTCAATGGGGAGCAGCATACATTCTTCAAAATATCTGAACTTTCAGAAATCAGCATATAAGAATAATTTCTGAAGATTTCATTTCTAATGAAAATGATATATTAAAATGTTATGTGTTTTAATTTATAATGAGGAAGATGCAATTTAATAAATTAAAAGTATAGGCCATTAACTTTTAGGTACCACTTTATTTTAAGGTTTCATTGTTAAATATGTTACATGTATTTACTATGGTGATAAAGTATGCATAATCGCAAGTAATTAATACTAAACCAGCCCTTAAACGTATAATAAGTAAATGTTTTTAATTATTATTTGTGTAATTACACCACAACAAAGACATAAAGTGGTACATGTATTGTTAAATAACACACTACAGTTACAATTAATCATACATGTGCTTAGGTATATTAGTCAAAATCAAAATAAGTGTACTTCTTTAAAACACAACAATGATTTAAAGTTCACTTTAAAGTTTAACTTTTAATTTGCCATTATTTAAAAGTCCACTAAGTGTGTAAAAAAACAAAATCATTAAAGTGTTCTTTTTTTAATTACACTTCAGTGTTCTTTTATTTTATTATATCAAAATTGATATTATACAATACAGGTTTTTTATATACTTTAAAGTACACTACAAATGTCCATTTACCACAATTAAGCACACTTCTTTCTCACGAGGGAATACATGCTAATTGCAAGAGTTATTTTAAACTTTCAAATTATAATTTATTTCAGAGAAAAATTACCAGTTAAAACAGTCCTTCAGTGTACTTTAACATATCACAGCTTGAACTAAGCAATAAAACAGCAATTATTCATAATTTAGCTGTAATGTGAACATGGACGCAATTTTCGTAATGGCTTCCTAATGGACTAGTAAAACCTAGACCAGTATGTGACATTGTGTGCGCTCAATTGCATTTTAATGTCCTTTTAAATGCCTAAGATATAGTATGTTAACACAGACCTGAACCTGTGTTCTGGTGAAATAAGGGAGTTCTTGTGTGGCCATCATTACCTCTTGCACTCATTCACCTCTTCAAAGCTCAAGCAATTACTGTCATCACACATTTTTTATGTTGCTATCTATGTAATGTTACCTACTGTGTTCAGTTCACCTGCAGACAGTCCTCTGGCTGAGCTCCAGGTTTAGAGTGTGAGAGAGAGCAAAACCTCTCATTTGACTCGAGATAAAGGTGATTTAGGAAATTTGAGCAGAGATGGTTGATCCAGGTTGAACAAATTATTTCTATCGAGGGTGTGCAATTTGATGGCCTAGGATAATTATTTTCAGTGTGGTAATATTGCCATCACAGGCTTTGACATAACACAGGACTCTTATAGTCATGTGCTGCCCACTTAGTCAAAGATTTTAACAGGGGGTGGTAGGATGGGAATCAGGGAAAAGTGGATGTATAAACTATTTCTTTGCTTTACCGCTCAAACAGATGACATATTTATTCTTTTCACTAACCATCAAAGTACACCAAAGTTCACATCAATAGCAGCGTGTAAGTGAACTTACCGACTCCATAAAGCACTGCCACATTAAGGCTGTTGTCCTGGTCAAAGGCCGACAGCTCCTCAGTCAGTCCCTGAGCAGTCTCTTGATTTACTGCATTACGCGTGTAACAAGTCGTCAACAGAGTGAGGATCCATCTGCAGCTTTATTAAAATCGTAGTCAACAGGCAAGGTCAAACACCAGCAAACACCACAGAGGAGAGAAGCCAAATCGTTATCCAGGGACGTGCAAAGGGTCGGGGCAGGCAGCAAACAATCAGTAGTCAATGAAACAATAGCAAGAGTTCGGGGGCAGGCGGCAGGCAATCAGAAGGAGAGAAGGGTCAAGGATGTCCTTAGCATTGACCCAGGAACGCTCCTCCAGACCGTACCCCTTCCAGTCCGCCAGATATTGGAGGATGCCACCCCGACACCTGGAATCAAGTAGTTCTCGAACCTGGTAAATCTCCTCGCCGTCAACCATGATGGGTGGAGGGCCCTGGTCACTGGTCTGCTCCTCCTCCTCCGCTCTCGGACCACCAGCGGGTTTGAGAAGTGAAACATGAAAAGTGGGAGAAATGTGATAATTAGCGGGTAATGCCAAATGGTAAGAAACTGGTGTAATTTGTTTAATAATTTGGAAGGGACCCACATACCTGGGACTGAGTTTTCTGCATGGGAGTCGGAGGCGGAGATCTCGGGTAGACAACCAGACCCATTACCCTGGAGTGTATTCAGGACTGGGGCGACGGTAACGATCAGCTTGCGACTTTTGTCTTCTAACAGCATGTAGCAAGTGTGTGTGAGCTTGGTTCCAGATGTTCTCGCTCCTCTGGAGCCAGTCGTTGACAGCAGGTACTTCAGTAGGTTCTCCTGACCATGGAAATAACAGTGGTTGGAAACCCATTATACATTGAAAGGGAGTGAGTCCAGTTGAGGGTTTTTGTAGTGAATTTTGAGCGTACTAGTGAGTATTGTGGTGTTGTTATTGGACTTGTGGAGGTCAGTGATGAAGTCAATAGCCAGATGGGAGCATGGTCGGTGGGGAACTGGTAAGGGGTGCAACAAGCCAGATGGTAGCTGTCTGGGAGATTTACTTTCGTTACAGGTGATGCAACCGTGGATAAAGTCTGTAGTGTCAATCCTCATGGTTGGCCACGAGAATTTGTTCTGGAGGAGATGGAGAGTGGCCGTAATTCCGGGATGACCAGAGCTGAGCCCCGAGTGAACGTGTTGCATGACCCTTTTACGGAGTTCCTGAGGAACAAAGATCTTATCGGGAGGGGAGAGTTCTTGTGAACTGGACGGGGGCCACAATCAATAATTCAGAGAGAAGGCTTTCCTCAGAGTTACTGGGATCTAGGCAGTCGTTTTGACATGACAAAGCATCAACCTTGGTATTCCTGGAACCAGGTCGATATGTGACAGAGAAATCGAAGCGTGTAAAGAACAGCGCCCATCGGGCCTGTCTGGGGTTTAGTCTTTTAGCAGATCGTAGATATTCCAGATTCTTGTGATCCGTCAGGACAACGAAGGGGTGCTTTGATCCCTCTAGCCAGTGTCGCCATTCCTCCATAGCTGCCTTCATGGCCAACAATTCCCGGTTACCGACATCATAGTTTTGTTCAGCAGAACTGAGCTTGCGAGAAAAGTAGGCACAAGGGTGAAGCTTAGGTGGAGTACCATGCCGCTGTGAGAGAATGGCCCCGATGCCAGTATTTGAGGCATCCACCTCGACTATGAACGGGATTTCAGGATCAGGGTGATGAAGAATGGGAGCAGATGTGAAGCGTGATTTGAGTTCCGTGAAGGCCTCTAGTGCTGAGGTAGACCATATGAGATGTGCAGAGCTTCTCTTTGTCATGGAGGTTAGAGGGGCAGCTACGGAGCTGAAGTTTCTGATGAAGCGGCGGTAGAAATGTGCAAATCCTAAGAAACGTTGTAATTCTTTTAGTGTTGCCGGTTGTGGCCAGTCGAGAACAGCTCTGACCTTCTTCTCATCCATCGCCACTCCCTCCTGACTGATGATGTAACCCAGGAATGACGTACCGGTCTGGTGGAATTCACATTTCTCAGCTTTGGCATACAGTTTATGGTCGATGAGTCTTTGTAAAACTGACCTCACGTGTTGTACATGTTCCTCATATGTGTTGGAGTAGACAAGGATGTCATCGATGTAAACAATTACCCAGTGATCCAGCATGTCCCGGAAGACATCATTGATGAAGGATTGAAACACAGAAGGACTGTTAGCAAGGCCGAAAGGCATAACAGAATATTCATAGTGCCCAGTACATGTGGAGAAGGCTGTCTTCCACTCATCACCCTCTCTGATGCGGATGAGATTGTAAGCGTTGCGGAGATCTAACTTGGAGAAGTAGTTGGCTTTGCGAAGTTGCTCCAAGGCAGATGGTACTAGGGGTAATGGGTATCGGGGTATCGTTGAGACCCTGGTAATCGATGCATGGATGTAGACCTCCATCTTTTTTCTTAACGAAGAAGAATCCTGCTGATGCAGGTGAGGTTGACGGTCTGATGAATCCCTTAGAAAGTTCCTCGTTGATATATTTCTTCATAGCCTCTGACTCGGGTTGAGATAAGGGAAAGATACGGCCTTTGGGTGGTGTTGCACCAGGTGGGGAAATCGTGGCCTAATGGTTAGAGAGTCGGACTCGTAACCCAAAGGTTGCGGGTTCGAGTCTCGTACCGGCAGGGATTGTAGGTGGGGGGAGTGAATGTACAGCGCTCTCTCCCACCTTCAATACCACGACTGAGGTAAACAGCTCTCAGCTGTTTTAACTCTCCCTTGAGCAAGGCATCGAACCCCCAACTGCTCCCCGGGCGCCGCAGCATAAATGGCTGCCCACTGCTCCGGGTGTGTGTTCACGGTGTGTGTGTGTTCACTGCTGTGTGTGTGCACTTTGGATGGGTTAAATGCAGAGCACTAATTCCAAGTATGGGTCACCATACTTGGCCATATGTCACGTCCCTGTAGTAGGTCAATAGCGCAGTCGCTAGAACGGTGAGGAGGTAGTTCTGACGCCTTGGATTTACTGAAGGCCTCAACGAGGTCTGAGGCAAGTGTGGACGAGTGTGGTGCAAGTGTGGCTTGAACTGAGATTGCTGGCTTGTTGCTCAGACACTTGGCTTGACATGAAGGATCCCACTGAATGATCCGACCCTCCCTCCCGGGGGTGAGTGGGTCATGTTGTCGTAACCAGGGAAGTCCGAGAATTACCGGGTTATGTGGTGAAGTGATGATGTAGAAACGAATGCTCTCCGTGTGAAGGGTCCCGGTCTCCAAACATAAATCATAAGAATTGCAAGGGATTAGAGGAATGTTATGTTGTCAAGCAAATTCATGTGACATGAAATTCCCAGCTGCCCCTGAGTCCAGTAGCGCTGAGGTAGATATGTTATTATCCTCTATGGATAGTGTTATGGGTACTTTTATGCATGTACTGGAGTGATGTGCCTGAATGCATGGACTCACCGCAGAGGAATTACAAAGAGGCGGTCGCGTGGGACAGGAGGACCGCAGATGGCCAGCTTGGCCGCAATAGAGACAAAGACGTTGAGTGATTCGGCGCTCTCGCTCCTCTGGAGACAGGTGAGTGTATCCAAGCTGCATGGGTTCCACAGAGGAGGAAGATGAGGAAGTGATCCTCTATGGATAGTGTTATGGGTACTTTTATGCATGTACTGGAGTGATGTGCCTGAATGCATGGACTCACCACAGAGGAATTAAGAAGAGGCGGTCGTGTGGGACAGGAGGCCCGGAGACGGCCAGCTTGGCCGCAATAGAGACAAAGACGTTGAGTGATTTGTTGCTCTCGCTCCTCTGGAGACAGGTGAGTGTATCCGAGCTGCATGGGTTCCACAGAAGAGGAAGACGAAGAAGTGATTGGAACAGGATGACTGGTGGGTATCGTTCTGGTAGGGCGATGAGAACGAATCAAATTGTCAATTTGAATAGCCAGTTCTATGAATTGGTTGAGCGTTCTCCCCTCGTCCCTGCACGCCAGTTCAGATTGTAGTTCTAGGCTGAGCCCCTTGCGGAAGAGCAGTTTCAGCGTGCTTTCAACCCAATCAGTCTGAGCGGCGAGGGTGCGGTATTTGTGCCCTGACATAAGGCGAGCAATTGTCCATCCACATCTTTACCTCCCTCAGGATGTTTGAATATTTCTCGGAAGCGTCGGAGAAAAGTACTAAATGAGGGGAAAGCTGATCCATCCTCCCTCCATACTGCCGTGGCCCACTCTAAAGCCTTACCAGTTAGTAGTGAACATACAAAGGAAATCTTACTGATATCAGTGGTATACATCACAGGCTGTTGGTTGACGAACAAGGAGCATTGCAACAGAAATCCCTTACACTTTGTGGGGTTTAGGTCGAATTTGTCTGGAAGAGCCAGGCGAGGATTCATCGAGGGAGTGGAAGGGGATGACGTGTCCATGCTCAGCTGACTAAGCGCTGATTCTGGAGATGAAAGGCGCATACTCCGAAGCGCGTTAACAAGCTCCGATAGTGTCGTCAGTCGAGCCAGTTGGTGTTGATGAGCAGCGAGTTGATTCGCCTGAGCTGATACTTCCGTGGTAAGTTGAGCCAGAGCTGCTGGATCATGTAATGGCGAAGTCTTCTGTAACGAGGCATCAACAGAGTGAGGATCCATCTGCAGCTTTATTAAAATCGTATTCAACAGGCAAGGTCAAACACCAGCAAACACCACAGAGGAGAGAAGCCAAATCGTTATCCAGGGACGTGCAAAGGGTCGGGCCAGGGAGCAAACAAACAGTAGTCAATGAAACAATAGCAAGAGTTCGGGGGCAGGCAGCAGGCAATCAGAAGGAGAGAAACAGTCCAAGGTAATACACAGAGAGGCAGAGGCACAGCGGGAGTCTCGTTTGTGACAACGCGCTTCAGGACGGTTAATCCCAATAAGCATCACCATACCCCTCCTCAGAAATCACCATCCCACTTGCACCTACCACAATCACAGAATGAAATGCATGCACATTCATCATAATCTGTTGGCAGATACAATACAATAGACAGACTTAAAAAACAATAAAATATGTGAAATAAGTACAATATATGTGTCATACAATGACATAAATTTTAGACACTTAAGACATCATTGCATTAGATAAAATAATAAATCAAGTTTCAATTATTTCAAATATCAATGATTTTATCATTTTAAAAACAAACAAACTTTTTTTTGTGAAATGTTTTGCTTGAAAAGTGCTTGTGCCAATTTTCTTTAAAATAAACCATATTTGCTTTGATATTGGTATAATGCAATGACATTCACATTTTTGTTGACATTCACAGTGACATTTAAAAAAAAAAAAAAAGTCTCTTATGCACACCAATGTTGCATTTATTTGATAAAAAAAATGTAGTAAAAACAGCAATATTGCAAAATATTATTACAATGTTAAATAACTGTTTTCCTGTGATGGCAAAGCTGAATTTTCAGCAGCCATTACTCCAGTCTTCAGCATCATATGAGTTTTCAGAAATCATTCTAATATCTGTTGCTCAAGAAACATTTATTATTATAACATATTTGGTGGGCTTCTTTCAAAAACATTAATAACCTTAATTATTCCAAACTTTTCACCCCCTGTGTATATATACAGTGACATATATTATTGATGTTTGCTCACCAAGAAATGTTATACTAATAAATGTTTCTTGTAATTAATAATAAAAGTAATCAATCTTTCACAGAAAATTAATAAATCTAACAAAGAATACATTGCCTTCGTATTTTGGATGCACTGTAGGCTAACTGCTCTGGCCACTTTGTTTTCCTGGTTTAAATATTTTGTAACAAATATCATCATATACTGTATGTGAATTGAGTTTTAAGAATTGTACTTGCTAAATATTTTATAAATATTTTATAGCCTAGATATGTAACTAATATAATATACCTACTTATAACAGAACAAGGTCATAATGTTTCTGATCAGCTAATCTAAATAATCTTTAGTTTCTAAACACATACACACACTGTAATTGCTGACATTATGTGTAAAACTGGATTTCTGTCAAAAATAAAATACGATAAAAGGCTGTTCACCCATTGTACTGTTTCTGAAGTCCAACTCACAGTTCACAGAGAGTCACAGCTGATTGGCCAGTAATAGTTAGTGAAGTGAACATCAGAGCTCCCTCCTACAGAGGGAGACTATAAACTTACTGCGCAGATAACATCCTCATTTCTAGACTCAGTCAATTATGTTAAGGTTATATCTGAAAATGATAGAATTTGTTGTGAGAGCATTGTGATAGCATCCTGAGGAAGTACAAAGAGCAATTAAGAGTCTGAAAAACAATAAATCCCCAGGGTGTGATGGACTCACCGTTGAGTTGTACAAATTATTTGCTGATGAACTTACTTCCTTTTTAACTCATGTTTTTAGAGAAAGTATTGTAAAAGAAGCTTTACCGCCAACGTTGATGCAAGGTATCATAACATTAATTCCTAAACCTAAGAAAGATCTTACCAACTTAGACAATTCTTTTTGTCTAAGCCACTTTAACACCACTTTTGTCTAACACCACTTTAAACAACATGTTTAAAATAAACTGGATAAACAATTGTATCAATACACCCTCATCTATGTGGAATCTGATCTCTAATGTTATTTTTCCAAACTAGGTGGCTTCTTATGTTTCTTATTAATCTGTAATTATAACATCATGAAAATCCCTATCAAATTATCTCTTTTTACACCTCACTCATATCTAATCTGGAATAATACGAATTTACTGTATAAACACAAATCTCTCTCTTTTTAACAATTTGTTTTGAAAATTGGTTTAAAAATTTTATTATTTTTGTGTCTCAACTTTTCAATCAAAATGGTTCAATCTGTAATTACTCTGTAATTTTTAGCTAAGCATGGAAGTCCTGTTATAGTCCAAAGGAATTTGCAATTGTTGCTGATGCAGTGCCATATGGAGTTTTTTAGAGGTCTTTCTTTTCCAATCTCCTGTCACTCAGTGGATCTTTGTAAAACACTTGTTGGTAAACAGTGCCTTTCGTCATCTAAATCCAAAACACAATAAGGAAATTTGAGTTTTGTCTATTTCTGTGCCTTAAGTTATGTAATATCTTATTGGAATGGTTTTGTAAGTGATATTCCCTGGAAGAAAGTTGTCACAGTCTTCAGCGGGTGTGCCCATGATTGCCACCAGATGACACTGTGTTCTGTGAGCACATGGCTTGTGTTGTGTTTGTTTGTTGCCATGTGCTCTCTCCTGTCTATTGTCTTGCCCCGCCCATCTTGTTACCTCATTATTGTTTAAGTTGCTCCACCTGTGTCTCCCTCGCTAGCCTCCTCATTTGGTTTCCTATTTATTCTCCTGGTGTCTGTAATCTTGTGCTGATCTGTCGTTTTTCATTGTGTGTGTAATGTCTGCATGTAGTGCAGTTCCTAGCCGGCCTGTCTGTTTTTCCCCCTCGGGGTTGTTTTAGTTTGTTTTTGTTTCATTTTATTATTAAAAGAAAGAACCATTCATCCTGCACTTGAGTCCTCGCTTCATCTCTCCACACGCACCGTGACAAAAGTTTGGTCATTACCTCACAAATACTTTATTACTAACAAAATTAGAGAAATTACATTTAAGTTGATTCATAGATTATACCCGGATAAGTGCTCATTTAAAATACTTAAGAATGATATTAATACCAACTGTTCTTTCTATTTAGAAAACCCTGAAGCCTCTTTACATTTATTCTGGAATTGCTCTTACACCACATCATTTTGGTGTGACATTCTTGATTTTATCAAATGTTATGTGAATCCTAATTGAGTTTACTTATAGAAATGTAATGTTTGGTTTTCATGAATGTGAAAAAAAGGTGATGCTTACTTCATAAATCTTATTTTTCTGTTAGCTAAATATCATATAAATGTAAATGTTCTAAATGCAAACCTATTTTTTTGAGATTCAAACTTGAAATGAACATTTATTTTGAATCAATTGAATTCTCTACCAATTTAAAAGCAATAAGAACAATGGCTTTGCTAAAGGACTTGGCACTTCCTCTGGACTGAAAGACTGAATGACCCGGTCATTCCCAATGTATTGTTATGATTTGACGATGATGACAATTGTTGTTATTATTACTGTTTTTTTTTTTCAAGTCTTCAATAATAATAAAAAATCTATAAACTTACCGCGCCTGAAACCCAGACAAGTCAAATCATCTATAGTAATCTTTCAAGTTTATACTGACCTCTACTGACAAAAACCGGAATCTCGGTTAATACTTTACCTGGGTCAGCGCTTTTTCTTTTTTCTTTTGAAATGGTGCTGTAAACTCCTTGTCCTTTCATTGAGTTTAAAGTCATGTGGTGAATTGACCTCCTAAAGCTATTATTAACTGATAGTCTCCCTAAAGTTAAAGTCAACATGAAATCAAAATAGAAAATTCTTATTTTTTAATGGAATACTGTAGTGTTTATTTTACATAATTTATCCGTGCACTTCATTATTATTTTTTTTTAATTCATGTGATCTCTTAAAGGGGTCATATGATGCAATTTCAATTTTCCCTTTCTCTTTGGAGTGTTACAAGCTCTTGGTGTAGGTCTCCATTTTGTTTGCAACGCCCCACCTTCCAAAGATCCAATCAATTCCCAAAGGACGAAATCAAGTCCTGCCCTCTCATTTCAGATGCCGTTTCACTCGTATATATGTCACAGTAGAGAAGAAAAGACAATCGCAACTTCCGTTTCATGCTGACTTTAAAGCCATGATAGGCAATAGTATGTTCCTGCACAACCGGAGGCTGCAGTTTCAGGACCGCAGTTCTAGGACCCTATTCTTTTGTAACA
>NW_015552558.1:968462-969042 GCF_001515605.1 Sinocyclocheilus anshuiensis
TTTTATTGATTATTACTATGTTCTTAATTCGTGACCATGATTTAATTAAGCTAAACCTTGTTGACATAATGACTACAATAAGTAAATCTAGCCAGCACATAAATTAAACTTAAAAAGATTATAAAAGCATGTTGATGTGAGATGTGTCAGATTTACCTGTAGCTTACTGTATTAGTGTGAAAACTTGTTTGATACTCATTGTTTTAGCATATTAGTTAAGTATAAATCATCTTTCATAATTAAACTGGGCTCATTGCTTGGTTGCGCCACAATATGTGTTATTAGCCTGTCCTTTTGGCAGTACCTTAGATTAATCTTGTTGATGTTTGAAAGGCATGGTCAGCGGTTGGCCTTCTGGACTGATGAGGCCAGAAACTTGCTCCAAGGAACTCTTCAGCCAGTGTACAGAGTGCTATCTAAAAGTTCACCAAGGGCCTTAATTAGGAATAACATTAACAATATCTTTTAACTATGCTGCAAATTATTGTATCTTTATCTTAAATGTATCAATTTCCTCAAAATAACTGTTTTTGCACCATGGTTTGCCCTTAGGGTGTACTCATCGGGAAGCCCTCTAAGT
>NW_015552558.1:969259-980345 GCF_001515605.1 Sinocyclocheilus anshuiensis
ACGATGAAACAGAGCCATATCAATGAGTGAGAGAGAGAAGGATTGTGGGAGGAAAGGCATTCTGGATTGGAAAACACGTGACAGCGGAGTCTATTTTGTGATGTTCCAGGTTTTTTTTTTATTTATTATTTTTTTTATTAAACATAGAATACAAGAACTCATAGAGGTAACAGCATAGAATAAAATCAAATACAATAACAATCGGCATCAAACCTTAAGGGGATCCACAATACATGTAAGGCAAAAACAAAACAAAAAAACATTTAAAACACAAGAAACTTGGACATGTCCGATGATATTTTCGGGGCACGACAATTTTTAAGTAATCTCAGTGAGGAGTAGAATAGTTTAAATTCGTTCATGAAATGAACAAAGCAGAGGCGAGAGTCTGTCCACTTACAACAATGTATATGGTATTTGGCAAGTAGGAAAACAATATTCACAATGTCTGATATTGAATTATCTAAATCATCAACATAAAACAGGATATGGTTGATGTTAAATACAGGGATGTTTGACATTTTTAGATTCAGCCAGTCTCTAACATCACTCCAGAACTGGCATGAAATGGAGCAGGTAAAAAATAAGTGTTCTAGAGATTCATCAGTAAAATCACAAAAAGCACAACCCGCCTTGTCAAATTTAAATCGTTTATGAAGAAAATTGGAAACTGGATAGATCTTATGACAAATGTTGAAATGCGTTTCTTTGACTTTAGGCGGAATTGGCCATTTAACATATTTAGAGAAGGCTTTACCCAGCATATCAGAATGGTTTACAGGCACATTGTTTTTATTATAATCATGGAACAATTTAGATTTAAAAGCATCCGTAGCAACCCTATTATTGAAGTTTTTATCAACTAATTTATGATGACCAATTGATAAATTCGGCAATACTGGAGTGACATCAGAGTAAGTCAAAGTATTCTGGATTAGGTGGCTCAAGGCTACAGGAATAGCTTTACACATTTTTTGATACTCTCTATGAGTACAGTTTATATTAGAACGTACAACAAAGCTGGTGTGATCCAGTAGAACACCTTTACAATCCATCAAGTCCGTTACAAAGAGAATTCCTTTTGTCAAACCATTCAGCTTTAAATAATGATTTCCTGTTTATAAGTATTGTTCTATTGTTCCACAGAGTCGAACTGTGCGGAGTAAAGTTATGTGTGAATATCATTTTCCAAAAGTGTAGTATTTGACTATGAAATTTAGACAGTGCAAGTGGAATCTTATTAATATCGAAATCACATCTCAGTAAAAAATCCATACCACCAAGCTTTCCAAAAATAGCCCTAGTTATGTGAATCCACACAGAGTTGGAACAAGCAAAGAAAGTTTTTAACCCATTAACAGAGTTGGAACAAGCAAAAAACGTTTTTAACCAATTAATTCTAAATGAGCCTATCAAGGCTTCAAAATCTAAGGCTTTTAATCCGCCATTTTTATACTCTTTAACTATCTGGGACCTTTTTAAATAATGCGTTTTATTTCTCCATAGAAATTGAAAAATGACTGAATTGGCCTTCCTAATATTGCTGTCAGAAATAAACAAAGAGTGACAAGGATATAATAACTTAGACACACCTTCAGCTTTAGATAGAATAACTCTTCCAAATACTGTGAGATCTCTGGTCAGCCAGTGACTCAGAGATTTTTTCATATCAACGACACGTTTCTCAATGTTAACCTCCTCTATCCTACGATCATCCTTAGATATTGTTAAACCCAAATATTTCACCTCAGTCTGGACATTTATTGAGGCAATAGAGCTCTCTGGACAAGAGTGGATAGGCAACAGTACACATTTCTTAATATTGAGAGACAAACCTGAGGCATCAGAAAAAGCATTCATTAATATTAGTGCAATATCAACCATACTTTTATCTTTTAAACAAATTGCAGTATCGTCTGCAAATTGGCTAATCTTAAATTCCTTTTCAAAAATCTTAATGCCTTCTAAATGTATTAAATCATTAACAATAGCCAAAGTGAGCATCTGGGTAGTTAGAATAAATAGTTTTGGAGTTATGGGACATCCTTGGCGAATTCCTCTAGACATCTTGAAGCTAGGAGTGATTTCAGATCCCAAAGCAACCGAACAAATGTATCTCCAAAACCCATACAATTTAATGTTTCTACAATAAAACAGTGCTCTAGCGAATCGAACGCTTTATAAAAATCAAGGAATAATATTAGACTCTCCTTTTCTATTAGATGACTGTAATCCAACATATCAAGAATCAGTCTTGAATGAACATGTATATTCCTTCCTTTTATAAAGGCAGGTTGACATTCACTAATAACCTTTGTCAAGCCACTTTTCAGGCGATTGGCATATACAAGAGCTAGTAATTTGTAATCCGTACACAAAAGGGTTATCGGTCTCCAATTTTCAATAGAAAGTGGATCTTTATCGGCCTTTGGGATCAACGTAATGAGACCACGCTTCATTGTGGGAGAGAGATTTTGTCTTAAGATACATTCACCAAGGGCTTCAAATAAAAGCTGACGGATGTCTTTCCAAAAGAAGACATAAAAATCGACAGTTAAGCCGTCTAAGCCAGGTGATTTACCCTTGGCCATTTGATTGATAGCTTTATCCAACTCTTCAATTATTAAATCATCCTCCATAATACTTTTAAAATCATCCTTAATTAAATCAATCCATCCTTGAATTGACTGAAAAAAGGATTTGCAACTAGCCTCAGAGTATCTTGAACAATATAAGTTACTATAAAAATCTCTAACTGCCTCGTTAATTAGATCTAATTCTTCTGTAACAGCACCATTAATACTTAATTTAGAAATTTTCTTTTTCGTTTGCCTTTGTTTCTCAAGATTAAAAAAGTATGAAGAATTTTTCTCACCCTCTTCGATCCAACGAGCCCTAGAGCGAATAAAAGCACCCCGAGTTTTAACTAAAAATAAATCATCAAGTTGATTTTTGAGATTTTCTAATTGGGCTTTTTCCTCACAAGACAACACAGCTTTAGAGCATAGAATGTTAATATTATTAACAATTTCCTTTTGTTTAACCCGCATTTGCTTAGAAGAATATTTTCCCATTTTAATTGCTGCTTCTTTAACTTTGAATTTAAACCACTCCCATTTATTTAATGGTGAAGCATCTAAAGATGTCACCTCAACAATAAGATTTTTAACTTCTTCACAGAAGTCGTTGTTAAGCAAAAGATTACTATTGAATTTCCAAATTATGTTTTGAGGTGGTTTGTTATTATTTATGGTAAGGATCAGAGTCACTGAGCAATGGTCTGTTAGGGGAGCTGTAGAGATTTCACATTTAGAGATATTATCAAACCAGTTAAATGGAATAAGCCAGTAGTCCAACCTGGAGCACTGCCCATTGTTAGATGCATTGAACCATGTGTATTGTCTAACACCTGAATTCTTTAACCTCCAGCAGTCAATCAAAATTGTATTTGCAACCAGGTTAGGGGAAATGATTAATGTGCCTTTAATCTGTTATTTTGCTTAGTTTATAATGGCAGATTATGTCAAACTTCACTGTTTCACGTTGCCATATGATGGCTAACAATTATTAGTTCAGAATACCAAAGTAAAAGTCACCCAGAAAACGCTAATAAATTACAAACTTGTGTATAGCAACACTCACCCTCTGTTATAGTGTCAACCCTTACCAAGAAAGGACACCAAAAGTTCCCAAACGGTAAACAGACCTCACATTGGATCCAAATAGAATTCCACTTCTTTCCTAGATAACCAAAAATATATCTTACAAATTAGTGAAACATTCTGTTTACAAATCTGCCTGGCTGAACCAAATATTTTAAAGGGGTCATATGATGTTGCTAAAAAAGAACATTATTTTGTGTATTTGGTGTAATGAAATGTGGAAATCTACCATTAGGAAAAAAAAAAAGGTTTTACATCATATATTATCTTGTATTTTCTATGGGTTTAAAAGTGAAATATGAAATATGTTTTATGATATTTATCCTTTTAAACAAGAATAAACGCAATTTTAACACATTCAAAATGAATTTTAATAATAAAACAAAAAATTATGCTTTCTACTGTGTATGCAAATATAAAAATGAAACTAATAGTTTGTCAAAGTAAATCCTGTGTAATAAATAAATAAATAATTTGTGTAGTTAATTTTCCTCATTTGCATTTAGCTGCCAGACTTTTATTATGAAATGTAAAAAAAATCTTCCCATAACCCGGATGTTTAACCACGATGGACACAGGCGTTTCGAAGTAATTTCTTGTGTTTTGCAGTTAAAATGTAGGTTTATAATTGGCTCGTGGTCAGATAAATATAGACATAATTAAAAAGAGCTGGGTTAAGGAATGCTTGGTCGTTATTTCACTCAGTTATACTGGATTTTTCATGGACCAACTTATCTGAAGATTCTTGTATGACGATTCTGATGGTTTATCCTCCCGCCACTGTAACCGAGCAACGGACGGTCAAACGAAAACATCTATTTTTAAACAAATATAACCGAAAGGGAGACTTTTACATGTTATTCTTTTTCTTCAGCTGCTCATAATGTCTTTAGCTGGAGCGCTGTGGTTTGCTGTCCAGGATGATTTATTCACAAACGGACTGTGTAACACATCAGCACCCAGCATCAGCAACATAGCTCAAGACAAACAATCCAGCGTCAGTGAGCCCATCTCTGCCTCCGAGACACACAGTGTCCTGGACGAATTGGATGATTGCATTATTTCTCAAACTTTACATTTCAATCGACAGTGTTTGCGGTTCATCGTCGATTTCATCCAGGCCCGTTTAAAGAAAGACGTGTTTGCGCCCGGCCACAGCCTGACCTCCGCAGAAGCCAACATTCTGGCCACGCTTGCCTGCTACGCACAGGGGTCTCTGTCCGGTAAAATCACCGACCGGCTGGGAATAGATCAGACAGGCGCGGGCGAGGCGGTGAAGACCATTACTAAACTCTTAGCAGACACGAGTCCCGATTTCATTACTTTCCCGAACAGCTACAACGACCGCATGGGTGCCGCTCAAGCCTTTAAGAACCTGAGCGGCATCCCGCATGTGGTGGGGGTGCTGGGGTATCTGCACGTGAAGGTGAGCCCTCCGCTTGGGGAGGAGCACATGTATATGAACACTCTGGGCTATCATTCAGTCATGATGCAGGTCATATTTGACGTGGACGGGAATCTCTTGAGTCTGGAGCAGTGCTGTCCCGGAGGAACTCCTGAACACACTGTTTGGGAGAACTCGGACATTGGCAGACAGTTCTGCATATTTCAACACGGTCACACGTGGGTTGTTGGTGAGTTGTGAAGCGTGATAAAACTTCTCGTACTTTTGAATGTGTCCTGTGTATTTTTCTGGGGGAAAAAGTGGTTACACTTTATTTTAAGGTTTCCTGTTTACAGTGTAATATAAATTTAAGTACTGAGTAATATTAATTAACTACATTTAGTTACGATATGGTTAGGATTAGGGTTTCGCTTAGGGTTACTTGCATGTAATTATGCATAATTAATTGTTATTATAATAGTAAGTACATATGTGTAACAAGGGCACCTTAAAATAAAGTGTTACCAAAAATGTGCATTCAGTGTAATAAATAAAAAAATAAGTAAAAAAAAAAAAATGCATTCAGTGTAATAAGTTCATATGACCCCAATAAAAAAATTAAAAAACAAACCGATAGATAAATAAAAATACAAATCGTATCATATTTAGAACCAGAATCATTACATGTCATTCAAAGACTCTGTTTAAGGATCTGTGTTTGTTGTTACCCTGAATGACAATGGTAAATTATTTCACCCATATGTTGACATTTTATTTTCACAAAGTTATTTGAGACATTAAAGTAGTCCCTTTACTTGCATTTAATTGGCTTTTTATGTATATCAAATTATTTTAAATTTATTTTGTTGCGTACACCAAAATGGGACCCCCCTCTCTCTCTCTAAATATTTTTATTTAATAAATATTTATTCAAATTGATAATGTCCTCAAATAAATACTGTTATTTTGAATTTTATATCAAAGAATCCTAAAAAACAATAATAATAAAATAGGCAGCACAACTGTTTTGAACATTGATAATAAGAAATGTTTCTTGATCAGCATATTAGATTTCTTTCTTTCTTTCTTTCTTTCTTCCTTTCTAAAGCACTTTCACACTACTACCGGTTGATCCAAAGTGCTGTATAATACAGCTAAAATAAAACAAATAAGAAACCACAAAACACTAGGTCGTGGGGCGATATTAGCTAAAATTCATATCACAATATTTTACACTGTCCAGGCAATATCGATATTATATGAGAAAAAAAAATACAGGCAAAATATTTTAACCTTATATAACTAGAAAAAGTGAGGGATTGGACATAGACCTGAAAAGTCTTTTTTTTTTTATTGTGCCATTGTTTTTCTCAAAAAGTGCAAACGTGCAACATGAGGTAGGCCTGTATGAATTAAATTAAATATTGTGTGTTTGAGAAGGCCAGTGGTTCCCAAACTTTTTCTGCCGGGCCCCCCTTTTGTATTGAAAAATATTTTCACTGGCAGTATTTTCACAAACTTGTAACTTTCTTGCTTAGAGCAGAACCGTGCATTGTTCATTTATATTTCTACATGGCTCTCTGCGATACAACTCTGATTCTTCAATCGCGCCATCTAGTGGTCTGTTATTGATACAACCACAACTGCTACAACTGATAACGGAGCGTTCAAGCGGGTACTGCAAGTCATATTGAGGTAATTTAAATATGTCACATTAATATTTTGCGTTCAATTATTTACTTATCAGACAAGTGGCCGCATGATAAGCGGGAAAATTATGCAGTGTAGTCTTTATCACCCTGCAGAGGTTTCTTTTGCAAAATAATCTGCTGACTGTACACGATCCCTCAGTTTGGGAACCACTGGAGTAGGCGTTTTGTGCTCTATTAATTTGGTCTGTTACGATGCTCTGTGTGTTTGATTACTAACGCCTAGTGCGGCGTTGCACACAGAGGACAAAAACGTTAAGCCTCGACTCTTTAGAGTCATTTGTGTTAAAATATAAATGCAAAATTTGAATTCATGAATATATAACGGTATCCACGGTATAGCAAAATCCATATAATGGAATAACATAATAACGGTAGTCACGTTCATACCGATATAGCGCCCACCCCTACAAAACACAATATAACAATACAATTGACATGGCTAGATAAAAGCTATTGACAAAATATGATTTTTTAAGCAGGTATTTAAATACTGGCAATTTGTGGCAAAGAGGGCGCAGCTCTAATAGAAGCTGATAACCTGTAAAGGACCGGCAACATCTCAGGCTTGATCACCTCTGCAATGGAACCTCGATCTAGGAACAGAGGAGACCAATGGCGCTTTTCCACTGCGTGGTACGACTCTGCTCGGCTCGGTTTGCGTTTCCATTGCAGTTTAGTACCGCTTTAGAGTGGGCGGGATTATTCACGTGTTATAGTTGCGCCGCTTCTACTTTTCTTTTTCTAAAAAACGTTTTCATTCCGCGTCGCCCCATCAAGCTCTCTCTGGATCCGCTCCTCTGCTATCAACCAGAGGAACGTCTGTACTTCCTCAACAGACCACGAAACAGCCATTTTTTAGTAGTTTAATTTTTTTTTTCTCGTTCGTTCAAAACAGTCGCGTTCGATCCTTCCGGCTGATTTAAATCTAGCGGTTCTGTTGATGAGTATGATGTTATGTATGATGTTATGAGTAGAGATTGCCTCAGAGAGATATGATGGGGCTTGATTATGCAAAATAATTCTAAATTTGACTGGTAACCAGTTTAGTGAAATAAGAATGGGCGAGATGTGATCAAACCTCCGTCTGCCTGTCAGCATCCTTGCAGCAGCATTTGGGACTGTCTGTAAACGCATTATAGAGGACTGACTTATACCATAGTATAGTGAATTACAGTAATCTAAACGAGATAGAACAAACAAGTGAATAATATGTTCAAACTGTTTTACAGAGAGTAAAGATTTGATTTTTGATAAACGCCGTAAGTAGAAGAAACTTGATTTGACCACTGCACTAATTTGTTTCTCAAAACCCAGGTTGCTATAAAAAAACACCAAGATATTTAGCAAAGGGTGTAAAGTAGCAAGAGAGATGACAAAAATGAAGGGCACAGTCTTTCAAAATGTCAAACAAAATGATTTCGGTTTTGTTCTCGTTTAACACTAAAAGATTCTGCTTTAACCATATTTGTAATTAATTTAGACAATCCAACAGAGGTCCTAATAATTATTTACTTTTATGCTACAAGGGAAAATACAGCTGAGTATCATCCACGTATAGGTGAAAGGACACTCCATATTTCTCAAAGATAGCACCCATTGGTAGCATAAATATAGAAAATAAAACTGAGGCAAGAATTGAGCCCTGTGGCACCCCACAAGCAAGTGGGCGTGAGGACGAACTATGTTGGTCAATGGAAACACTAAAACTTGTTTGTTAAAAAAGATTAAAACCATTTCAACACCTTGCCCTGTAACCCAGCACAGCTCTCCAACCTGGAAATCAAGATGTTGTGGTCAACCATATCAAATATCTGTTTCTAGTAAAATATCTTTTACAACTTTTAAAAGTGCAGTTTCCGTGCTGTGTTGAGACTTAAAACCCGATTGGAATTTTTTCAAAAATATTATTTGAAATCAAATGGGACTGCAGCTGGGTCAACACAATTTTCTTAAGAATCTTAGAAAGAAATGATAAGTTTGATGTGTCTAAAATTATTAAAATTCGAAGAATCAAGATTGGGCATCTTTAATAATGGAGTTACTGTAGTTGTTTTTAGGCAGTCTGGAACAACCCCAGTAATTAGACTAGTATTAAAAATAGTTTAATCATGACAACTCTCTGAAGATTTTAGCATGGTGATGGATATGACAATGTTAATGTATTTGGTCTTGGCAGAATAGGCGAGATGTGATCAAACCTCCGTCTGCCTGTCAGCATCCTTGCAGCAGCATTTGGGACTGTCTGTAAACGCATTATAGAGGACTGACTTATACCATAGTATAGTGAATTACAGTAATCTAAACGAGATAGAACAAACAAGTGAATAATATGTTCAAACTGTTTTACAGAGAGTAAAGATTTGATTTTTGATAAACGCCGTAAGTAGAAGAAACTTGATTTGACCACTGCACTAATTTGTTTCTCAAAACCCAGGTTGCTATAAAAAAACACCAAGATATTTAGCAAAGGGTGTAAAGTAGCAAGAGAGATGACAAAAATGAAGGGCACAGTCTTTCAAAATGTCAAACAAAATGATTTCGGTTTTGTTCTCGTTTAACACTAAAAGATTCTGCTTTAACCATATTTGTAATTAATTTAGACAATCCAACAGAGGTCCTAATAATTATTTACTTTTATGCTACAAGGGAAAATACAGCTGAGTATCATCCACGTATAGGTGAAAGGACACTCCATATTTCTCAAAGATAGCACCCATTGGTAGCATAAATATAGAAAATAAAACTGGGGCAAGAATTGAGCCCTGTGGCACCCCACAAGCAAGTGGGCGTGAGGACGAACTATGTTGGTCAATGGAAACACTAAAACTTGTTTGTTAAAAAAGATTAAAACCATTTCAACACCTTGCCCTGTAACCCAGCACAGCTCTCCAACCTGGAAATCAAGATGTTGTGGTCAACCATATCAAATATCTGTTTCTAGTAAAATATCTTTTACAACTTTTAAAAGTGCAGTTTCCGTGCTGTGTTGAGACTTAAAACCCGATTGGAATTTTTTCAAAAATATTATTTGAAATCAAATGGGACTGCAGCTGGGTCAACACAATTTTCTTAAGAATCTTAGAAAGAAATGATAAGTTTGATGTGTCTAAAATTATTAAAATTCGAAGAATCAAGATTGGGCATCTTTAATAATGGAGTTACTGTAGTTGTTTTTAGGCAGTCTGGAACAACCCCAGTAATTAGACTAGTATTAAAAATAGTTTAATCATGACAACTCTCTGAAGATTTTAGCATGGTGATGGATATGACAATGTTAATGTATTTGGTCTTGGCGGAATAGATCTGCTACGCTGCTGCTGCTGCTGAATTGCTGCTGCTGTTGGTTATTGCCGTAGTTGTAGATTATTGCTGCTTAGAGGTCAACCGACAGGGGTTTTTCACTGGCCGATGCCGATATTTAGAAATCAGGGCAGCCGATGGCCGATATATGATGCCGATTTTTTTGTTTTTTTTTGACCGATTTTCTTTTTTTTCCCCATTCATCTCATAAAAGTGAGTTTGTGCAAATGATTATTGCAGGGTACAAGATAGTAATAGTAGTAGTAGGCCAATTTAGAGTAATAATACATGGCTCAAAACTTAAAGGGGTCATATGATGCTGCTAAAAAGAACAGTATTTTGTGTATTTGGTGTAATGAAATGTGTTTATGTGGTTTAAGGTTAAAAAAACAAACAATATTTTCCACATACTGTACATTATTGTTTCTCCTCTATGCCCCACCTTTCTGAAATGCGTCGATTTTTACAAAGCTCATCGGTCTGAAAAAGCGAGGTGTGCTGTGATTGGCCAGCTATCCAGTGCGTTGTGATTGGCCGAATACCTCAAGCGTGAGACGGAAATTCTCAAAACAGTTCTGAAGCATGCTTTTTGTTTATGTTTGCTGACAGACACCAGTGTTTCCCACAGACTGCAAATTCATTATCTGCCAGCAGGAGACGCTGCTGGAGCGGGAGATATAGCGGCTTCCCCGGTAACGGCTGTAATCAAATCAGCGCTGCGCTCACAAACGCTACTTTATCAGGCATTACAGGAAAGACTAAATGAAATCTGTTTTGCCCTGCCATCATTAGCTGAAGCTGTGTGTGAATTAGGGTTGGGTATCGAAAACCGGTTCCATTTTAGAACCAGTTCCAAATTTCCAAGAACCGTGTATTCGATAAGACACGTGCATTTCGATTCTGCTTAACGATTCCTGCATTTGCATTTTGTGAATAAAGAATGAATATTAGTCACATTTAAAATAAACATTTGCATTTGAATGTTAGGTGTGCATCAGGGAGCGTCATCAGTGGCGCGCGAGATGCAG
>NW_015552558.1:980368-980591 GCF_001515605.1 Sinocyclocheilus anshuiensis
CTGTGTTATGCATTCAAAATATTAGAGAAATATAGAAGCTCAATGTGGAGAAGATCTTGAATGGGTTAAAACCGAAAACAAGCCATTCACACAGAATGCATATTCAGCGCACTTTTTAGACGGACAAATATGACTGCTGCACCCGACTCGCGTCTGAGATGTATCGAAAGCCATGTAAAGTTAAAACAGTTTAAACTTTTAGAAAACACATCACGCATCACGA
>NW_015552558.1:986923-987379 GCF_001515605.1 Sinocyclocheilus anshuiensis
GAAACCAAGCCATTCACACAGAACGCATATTCAGCGCATTTTTTAGACGGACAAATATGACTGCTGCACTCGCGTCTCACAGAAGAGATGTATCGAAAGCCATGTAAAGTTAAAACAGTTTAAACTTTTAGAAAACACATCACGAATTTGTGGAGGTTTATTCCTTTTCACTGCGTCTCATATGTTTTTAAATGCAGTCTGTGTGAATGGCGCTTCGGCTCTTTAGATTAAGCAATGCATAAATAAATGATGCTCTTTTGTTCATAATTGTTTATGCATTTTACGAAATTATATTTGATTTAGACGTAATGCACGTTTTTATAGAGTTACTTCCTTGCGTGGACAATTTAAACGTGCTGCATTATTTTGCTCATTGCGCCCTCCTGTGGCCTCGGGAGACAATTAGACCTATACAATAAATACCTATTTAATCTGCATATAAAACATTAGAAATTA
>NW_015552558.1:987473-987962 GCF_001515605.1 Sinocyclocheilus anshuiensis
GTTTGTTAAAACAAAAAATATTTGTTGTTTGTCTCAATAAATTGTTCATTATAAATACAGTGGTTAAATTTAAACATTTATTTCTATTGCTTTTTGTTTTAAAAAAGGTTATAAAAATGTCAATAATTATCGATACCGAATGATATGAAACATTATATCGTTGATACATTTTTTAGCTATATCGCCCAGCCCTACTGCTGCTGCACAAATAGCATATAAAATAACCCGTAGCAGATCTATACAGGTGGAGCTGGGGAAGGTGGAGGGTTTCAGAGAAACTCTGAAAGTGCACTGCAGGACTTCTGATGATTCGGCTGTGCAGGTTCGGCTGGCGGCTGGCATAGATCATAGGTGGGTATATGCAAATGTTGGGGGTGTAACTATTAGTGATCCAGACTGTAACGTCACAGTCGGTGTTATGTTCTGATTAGCCTATTTTTCAGTGGTCTTTTGCATGCACGAGATTTACATAAGGAGGAAACAATGGTG
>NW_015552558.1:989022-990641 GCF_001515605.1 Sinocyclocheilus anshuiensis
ACACTACTATTACATTTTAAATAGGGTAACTTGTAATCTGTAACCTATTACATTTCCAAAGTAACCTTCCTAACACTGCTAATGACCTCAATAACTATGTGTGTCTGAGCCAATAGCTCAAACTTACCTAGGTAGAAACGCGCACTGCGTGTCGTTAACAAACAGGAATCACACTGTAGGCTGATAGATGAAGTAACCCCCAGCAACCACCTGGCTCAGGCACAGTCGGCCTAAGCAAATTGTTTTAAATTTGTCGAATGACAAGTCCATTAACGTTCATCAATGTTACTGCAATGGAAATACGTAACTTTAACTTATTAATAAGCTAACAAAATATTTGCCGAAAGAATAAATCATTGTACATCCTGTAGTTGTGGTGTCATATGCCCAGGATTAATTCTGCCTCAAAAGCAGCTGCTCATTTATTTTGATAATTTAAAATATTTATATTGCATATTAGAACAATAATGTTTGCATTGTATAAACACATCATTGCTAAAGGCATGGCTCGTTCCAAAATGGTCTTGAGCAGGACACCACAGTGACTATATTTAAATGTAGTTGTCTGCTTTTATATTAATTGTTTCCAAATTCAAATTCGCAACATAGAAATGCTGTGCATGCTGCTGCTGAGAAAAATCTTGATGACTGATTGCCTAAGCAAGCTGCTGCTACTGCACAAGAGACTGAACTGCTGAGAGATCCATAAATTAGGCATAAGTAGCTAGGCGAATGCCTATTTTACTCTTAACACAGTGTCTACGCCAGACGCGAGCGGCACGACATGACAAAGTCAGTAGACCCGTTACGATAGGTAAAGCTGTCGGCAATGTATGCAGTGCGATACGGCCAACGCAACAAAACTTCTGCTACTGCTGCTATGATAATATTCACTAACATGTCGATACTGAGTCGAGTAGATGCTGTTGCTGTTAATGATATTCACAATGTTGTAATAGGAATTTACTGTGTGAGCTGTTGCGGTTGTAATATTTAATCAGAATTTACGAAGCATAATCTACTGCTGCTGCATGAACCTGCTGTAAGCCCTGTTGAATAAACAAAGTAATAAATGCATATTGCACTTTAAAGAGTTAAATTTACCCTCCATGATTTATCACTAAAATTTCATGCAACTAAAGCGCTTTCTGCTGCCGCTGCTATATTAGCAAAATAATAATATGACTTGCTATGCATGCTGCTGCTAATATTATTTATAACCTTGCATCTGAATTTGCTATGCATACTATAAAATTTGATAACATTGCGATCTGAATAGCTATGCGTACTGGCTACTGCACAAAATTACTTAGAATTGCTACTGCCCCTTTATAAATAACCAAAAACAACCAATTAATGCTCATTTCACTTTTGAAGAGTTATATAAAATGTTGAATTGAATAGCAAAGTAATAAAATGCCTATTTCACCTAAAAAGTTCACTACCATCCAAGCGTTATCTTATCACTGAAATTTCATGCAACTAAATGTACTTTCTGTTGCCGCTGCTATATAAGCAACAATGATAATTAGATTGCCATGCAGACTGCTGCTAATATTTCTAACATTGCGTCTGAATTTTGTTATGCGTGCTGCTGCTATTAAAATTCACTAAACTAG
>NW_015552558.1:990789-1001333 GCF_001515605.1 Sinocyclocheilus anshuiensis
TCTTTATTAACAAGCAAACGCAATCAAATAATGCCTATTTCACTTTGAAGAGTTTACAAAATATACTGTAAGCCCTGTTAAATAGCAAAGGAATAAAATGCCTATTTCACTTTAAAAGAGTTACTTACCCCATGCGTTATCACTGACATTTCAAGCAACTAAAGTACTTTCTGCTGCCGTTGCTATATTAGCAACAATTTGACTTCCTGCTGCTAATATTATGAATTTGCTATGCATGCTGCTGCTATTAAATTCGCTACATGCGATCTGTATAACTGTGCATACTGCTGCTACAGCTGCACAAAGGTACTTAGAATTGCAATGCCCCTTTTAAATAAATGAAACGCAAGTGATGCCTATTCGCTTGAGGAGTTCACATACCATCCATTTTTAGTCACTGAAACTTCAGCAATTGTAAGTTGCTTTGGATAAAAGCGTCTGCAAAATTAATAAATGTGAATGTAAACCGGTCTACCTACTGCTGCTGCAACTAAACGCATGTTTTGATTTGCTATGCATGCTGCTATTAATAATTCACTAATAATGCAATCTGATTCTATGGATACTGCTGCTACGCTCCATGAAAGTACTAGAATTGCTGTAGCCCATCCATGCATTATCACGTCTTTATTTGAATGTATCTGAAGGCAACCGACTGTCCTCATAAACGTGTCATTGGAATTTTAATTTCATTTGACCTTATAAAGCAGCATTTATGAGCGCAGAGCTGCTTTTTGTACAGCCGTTACCGGGGAAACGGCAATATTTCTGCGCTCCTAAAGCGCCACCTCGTGGCAGAGAATGAATTTGCATTTCCAATAAGCCTTTCTTGCTGTTTATGGTCAGATGATCAATGCAAATATCAAATAATGTTTTTACCTTTTTACGCAGCAAACACAGTTGTAAATGAGAAAGAAGTTAATGTGCCTTCTAAAAATCTAAACAATTAAGACAGTAATATTTATACATTACTGTTCATTTTACTTGTGCAGCTCTTAAAATGGGTCTTAAATTTATTTTAAAAAATTCTGCAGATACCCTGTAAATAGTGAAATAAAATTCCTTCCTTCATATTTGTTGATATTTGTGTATTTTGATATATTTTTGATTGACATTTAAACTCCTATCTGATTTTCTATATTTGAAAAAAAAAAAAGGTCTTTTTTTATTTGGGCTAGTTAAATTAATTTACTGATTAGGTACCAAAATCTCAAGAGTACCTGCCCGAAGGGCTACCAGGGATTTTGAAATTTTGCAGGCCCTGAACTGAAACGCCAACTGCAAACCAACCCCACTAGTGAGGTGTGCATCTGAAAGCGATCCGTTCACGGTTAAAGTAGAAATGAATGCCCACAGAAGATATCAAAAGCATTGGAGATTTTGGGTAAATAAGGTAATCCCCAATTCACTTTACTGTTCTAAAGCCGCGATGCTTGACGTTGTATTCTCACATACATGAACTAGGACAACTGCTTGCTGCTGCTGCTAATGCTACTGCTGTTATATGAACAAGACATGCTTAGTAATTACTCCTCGCGCGAATAACCTGCGCATAGTTTTACAACTTGTATGTTTTATAGTTTAAATATGTAAATCTGACGAATGCAATAATCTAGTGATGGGACGATTGATACCGAGGCTCCGTCGCAGTTTTCAAAGCACTATTGTATCACACACTGTGCTGATGCTTGTATCGAAATGACAATACCACGTGATTGATGACGTTTGAAGCTTCGAACGTCATGCAGTAGGCTGTCGTAAGGTCGGGACAGCTAGTTTGAAAAAAATTGGTGCTTCGCATGACTCTTGTGTTTGATTTTACATTGACTTGTGTGTGTGTGTGTGTGTGTGTGTGCACTTATTTGAGATTCAGTAGAATAGCGTAGAATAACTTCAACACCAGACAGACACTGAATGCACGTCACACCTCTATTGCATTTTATCATGTTCTAGCTGGGGTCTCAGAGACCCCAAACAGCTCACCCAAAATATTTTTGCTACTACTCGCGTCAATTATTAATTGTAATCACACACTTGTATATTTTATATTATTGATCAATATGTGAATCCATTGACCGGACTACGCATGACACGAGTTGGCACCGGTTGGCACAGATTAAAAACATTTTCAACCCATCCTCTACTCCAAGATGTTTCGTTAGATACGCTGGAGAAACCGAGTCTGACCACCAGATGTCGCTAATGTGCACTGTGTTAAAAAGCTTCGAGTAATGAACCGTTTTTCGGCACAATTTGATGAAAGCCTCAAACGGTTCAGAAAGCCTCGGTTTCCCATCACTACAATAATCCACTGAATCAGAGTGAAGACCATTTACTTATCTTAGCTGTTTAGTTTCAGAGAAACTCTGAAAGCGCGCTGCAGGAATCTCTAGTGAATGCTAGCCAGCCATATAAATGCAAGGCAGTAAGCTCATTGGCTGCATATGCAGCATGAACCAATCAGCTTGTGCCAAGTCGTTTAACTCTCTGAATAGCATCAGTTACATTAACAACCCATCAGCTTGCGCCATCTAGAGTTTCATGACTAAACTATATATTTAAATGATCATGTCCAACAGTATTGAAAATCTGTTTTAAAAAAATCTAGATGGAATGATATCTTGAGAAGATGAAGTTGATCTTAGACGTTCAACAATGGCTTTACAGGATTCAAAAGAAACAGGCTGAAAATCGCTCCACGGCATCGAACCGCTTGATCTCTCAGGTTGAACAGAATTCCCCAAGGGCAGGTTAGATCTTAATTGAACGATTTTCTCATTAAAGAATGTACAGAATTTTTCACACAGTGATACGGAAGCATCAGTAAAAATGTTGACAGGGGGACTGACTGAGCACAGAATCAATAACAGAGAAGAGGTTCTTAGGTCTGTGTAAATTGACTGGAGTAATGGCTTCTGAAAATTCAGCTTTGTCATCAGAGGAATAAATTAAATTTTAAATTCAAATAGAAAACAGGTATTTTAAAGGGGTCATATGATGCGATTTCAAGTTTTCCTATTTCACAATATTATTTTTGATCAAATAAATGAAGCCTTAATAGGCCTGTCGCAATTATCAATATATCGACTTATCGCTCAATATATGTACATGACCTCAATAATTTTTGGTGACGCAATATATCGGCCATTATATTTACTTAAGAATTAATGTCACCATGTTTAGTACATTCCACTTGCGCCTGTGTCTTTTGCAGCTTCTTGTACATAACGTGGTGTAGTCATGAGGTGCTAGTTCAAATTTAAAAAATGCTTCTACAAAAAACTTTAATCTGCAGATATGGCCTTGTTTAGGGATCTGTGTCTTTGTGCATACATACATCTGACTGCTAAGTAGTGATTGTGTTTTTCAGCAATAGTGTGCACCCTTAATTTACAGAGAAAAGAAGGTCAGGAGAAAATCTGTAGATGGAAAAATCTCCATTCACGTTCTTTGTGCATTTTTCTTTTTTTCTACTTGTTACTTTGCCGTTTTTGTTAGAAAATGTCAATTTTAATAGAATGTAAATATAATTATTTATTTATTTTAATGGAAAATTTACTATTTATTCAAGTTTAAGGTATCTAATATTTTGATACTTAATTTCCATGATCTAAATATTCTTTAAAAATTAAAAGTTTGTAGTCATTTGGAAGTGTGTAGGCCTTCTTGCATTATTATGCTGTTACATTATGATTATATATTCAGTGGCATAAAATGGTCTTTAAAATGACAATCTTATCGCAATTATTTCTGGGGCAATATATCGCACAACAAAAAGTTGTTATCGTGACAGGCCTAAGCCTCAGTGAGTATAAAAGATGCATTGTAATGTGCATTATTATCAGTTAATTAATTAGTTAAATCTTTTTAATAAAATATATTGGCCATAATGTTCATATATTTTATACTAGGTTATTGATTACATAGCTTCCTGGGCTAGTTTTTTGTGGGTCAGTTATGGAATTCAACTATCAAACAATTCTGAATAATAAACCTAACTGACCTGCAATACTATGCTGTAAAACAAATCGAATAATGATTTAAAATAAACTCCTGTCAGGAAATTTACTGTTACAATTGCCCCTTCCCCCTCTTATCTTTTTGTCTTTGTTTCCCACAGGTAGCAGAAGTCTGCACGGTTGTGGACATGTGTTGACACCAGTCGAGGCTTTTCGCATCAAAAGCAATGGAGCCCTGCGATTTAACAAAGCACATGCTCAGCTACACAGCCGTACACAGCAGGTCTTTGGAAGTTTGAAAAGCCGTTTCCAGTGCCTGCGTGACATCGGCTCCATTCAGTCACCTGAGTCAGTGGCATGTACTATCAAAGCCTGCTGTGTCCTGCACAACATCTGCAAGAAGTTCTCCGTGCCGTTACCCTTGGATTTTAGTGTAGAACCGCTCCATCCACCATCAGAGGTGGTGAACATCATGGCAGAGCAGCCGTTTGACTACATGGAAGACACTAAAGTTGAAATGATAGAAATGTTTTTTAATATTGCAGAGGATGAAGGCAAATAAGCTGTGACCAGATTTAAAAGAACAGTTGTGATAGCAAAAAGCCAGAAACCATTACAGTTTAAACCATGTACTAAATAATGTAATTAACACAGACAAATGCATGCCAATGCCAGTTGATTCTTCACATAGTTTTGTTCAATTAATCAATAATTGATTCAAATTAGTTAATGCTAATACACTAATATTTGTCAACAAGTGATGTGAATAAAAACAAACTGTTTATGGAAGACTTAAAATAATACAAGTCTGTTACAAGAAATGGTATTGCAGTGGTACCATGGCTCAGTGATGCTGTCAGCTGTTAGTACCATGGTACTTTCACATACAGCACAATAGTGAATAATTATCATATTTATATATACACCAAAAGAGTTGCCATGGTTGTGTCTAAAAACATGTATTACAATGGTACCACCATGTCCAGAAAAGATGTTAAAGGGATAGTTCACCCAAAAATGAAAATTTTATGTTTATCTGCTTACCCCCAGGGCATCCAAGATGTAGGTGACTTTGTTTCTTCAGTAGAACACAAACGGAGATTTTTAAGTCAAACCGTTGCAGTCTGTCAGTCGTATAATGCATGGCAATGTAACAAAATCTATGAGAGTAAAAGAAACATACACAAACAAAACCAAATTAAACCCTGCGGCTCGTGACGATACATTGATGTGTAAAGACACGAAACGATCGGTCTGTGCAAGAAACTGAACAGTATTTATATCGTTTTTTTACCTCTGATTCACTGCAATGTCCGAACTGTCCAGAGCGCATCCTGAGCGCGTTCAACAGCCGGTGCCTGACTTCTGAACACCATTGACACTCTATCTACAATCTCAATTAGGAGTGTCAATGGTCCACTTGAGAGATAGGTGGCGGTAATGCACTTATAAGACTGCGATCCGCCGTAAAGCAAGAAGAAGACGCGTCAGGCGCTGGCTGTTGAATGCGCTCAGGATGCGCTCTGGACAGTTCGGACATTGTGGTGAAAATCAGAGGTAAAAAAACGATTTAAATACTGTTCAGTTTCTTGCACAGACCGATCATTTCGTGTCTTTACACATCAATGTATCGTCATGAGCCGCAGCAAAGTCACTTACATCTTGGATGCCCTGGGGGTAAACAGATAAACATCAAATTTTCATTTTTGGGTGAACTATCCCTTTAATACCTGGTACTTTTTAAAATCATTTTTAAGTTAATTGTTTAAAAATTGCTCGTGGCTGGAAACATATCATGCCTGGTTAGGACATGATGTAAATGTATTCAAAAGTTACAGTTAAATCTTCGTTTTACAAAAGTGCAAAAAAATTACATGACAGCAAATACCAAAACAGGTAACACAACACACATTATTTACCCAAATATGTGAAGGCAAATGTGAAAGTTACTTAAATTTGACTGAATGTGACTGGAATTTCACTAATGTGACCACAACTTAACCTTAAACTCTGATTGGTAGTTTAAGAAATACAAAATGTTTGTTTACACCATTCTTTCCATATAATAACAGTATGCAGAAACCATATCTGTGAAGCAAAACCTTTCCCCTTCTTGGCAGCTCTGAAAAAAATCATTCTCTATTTTACATACAGATATGACATTATTTAAATCAGGGTACCCAGTCCTGATGTAAATAATTACACAATCATCGTCTTTAGCTGAACTATTCCTTTAAAGCATGTTATACGACAGGCAGCTGAGAATACGTGACACTGGCAAAATAAAAAATTATGGAAAAATACTTCGGTATTAACCTAAAACAAATCAAATTCAACTGACATTAAATAGACCATCTCTTATTTCAATTTTAACATAAAATTCTCATTTAAAAGCAATGTGCAAAATAAGCAGCACTTAGTACAGCATAAAGGAAAGTTTCCTTTCAGAGACCACAGTTTATCAAGCAAAAATTTAACATTAAAAACAAGCCTATACACAGCTATTTGGTTAAATAAAGAGTGGCAGTTAAGTTTAAATGGTAAACATTTAGTGATTTATATCTTAGGCTCAAAATACCATGGCCAGTATCTTTCAGCCTTGTTAGCAGAAGAGTGTTTTATCTAAAATAATATTAATAATAATAACTTAATGGATTAGGCTTTCAGTTTTTATTTTTTGAAGGGTATGTATTTGAAATGGGCCATTGGACCATATGATATGGTTTATATTTCTGTTCATATTTGACTTTGTTTGTCATATTCTTTTAATGCTATTGCGTTAACATAGATCATGTCTGAGTTTTCATTGAGAGGCTCTGACTTAGGCCCAGCTTTGGGTTGTAGACTATCCATGATGCACTGGTGCAGGAACACATACTGAGACTGTAAGAGACAGAGAGATAAGCATAAAACAGATGAAAGTAAAGAGTGTCTGCCAGGAATACGCATTTCCTTATTTCCAAGTGATAAAATTATTACCTGTAATTACATAACATGTAATAATTATAAAAATACAGATGCCATCCTGTTAGAACAAAGAATGTCCTTTTAACTCAAAATAGGCATACCTTAAGAACGTGCAGATAATGTTACTGTACTGTTGTCAAGTCTTAAAACCTAATTGTAGAATTAGCAGTAACATCACTGTATGTATATATGGAATAATGAAAAAAAAACTTGGGAAAAACAGTAAAAGAATATTTCTTATATTTCTTTGTTTTATTGCTACTAGTTATATAAATTAGAGTGTTTTCATTTCATGTTGCTTATTTCTGCATTGTTATTTTGGTGTTTACTGATACTTTAATCATTGGCATGAATGCAAAGAATGCTGCTTTTGATAAATTTCCAAAAGCACAGTGGTTTATTAGTACATAAATGTTTAAGTAGTTTGATATTTTTGCATTATTCCATGATATATGTGACCCTGGACCACAAAACTAGCTGAATAAAAAAGCTTTCCATTTATGTATGGTTTGTTAGGATAGGACAATATTTGGCCGAGATATAACTATTTGAAAATCTGGAATCTGAGGGTGCAAAAATTCAAAATATTAAGAAAATCGCCTTTAAAGTTGTCCAAATGAAGTTCTCGGCAGTGCATATTACTAATCAAAAATTTTTTGATATATTTATGGTAGGAAATTTACAAAATATCTTCATGGAACATGATCTTTACTTAATATCCTAATGATTTTTGGCATAAAAGAAAAATCAATCATTTTGACCCATACAATGTATTTGAGGCTATTGTTACCAATATACCCCAGCGACTTAAGACTGGTTTTGTGGTCCAGGGTCACATATGTGGTTACATACTGTAAAATATATAGTCTGAGATGGAATTTTTACAGTAAAATTCTGGTGACCACAGCAGCCTTTTTTTAAGTGTTTGGATCCTCCAGGAAAAAAGCTAGCCATAGCCCAAATAGCCTATATTCATCATTATCAAAATAATCGCCACAATAATAATACCACCACCTAGAACCCAATTCTATGCTAAATTGCTCTAAAAGTAAATCCTTTTTACAATTATGTATCTAAATCAGCGTTACCTCAGTTTGCACCATTAGTGGCCGGCTGAGTCTCATTTGCTTGACAAACGCTGCAATTCCCACTGCCTTCTCTTTGTGCAGCTGCTGTAGCAGGACGTCCAGCGCTATCAGGGTACCTGTCCGGCCCACTCCGGCACTAGTGTACAGAGATGGTGACAGAAGGATTAAAACTTTGCTTTATTTTGTCAATGTAATTATTTATACTGCTTTGCTGTCAGCTCTCAGCAGTCGACTGACTGTGATTATTCATGTTAAGTTAATATTTGAATTGGGTTTCAAAGTGAGTAGTGGTACACCTGCAGTGTACAATTGTCGGCCCTGCAGAGAAAGAGCTCTCTATGTGCTGACGGATGAGTCCTCTGAATTGGATCAGCTCCTCTGTGCCAGCGGGAATACCGTGATCCGGCCATGCTGTGAAGTGGAAGTGCCTCACTGTTCGTGTCTCGGAGGTGTCTTTCTGTTATAGACAAAAAATAGACAGAAATAGATTGTGTCTTATGCTAAACTGACCGGTGATGTGCTAATATATTCATATTCTAGTTAAATGGCTCATATCAGAAGAAAGCAGAATACATGTTTCTGAATACCAGATGAACTAATGATAAGAGTATAATGTGGTAAAGTCTGTCAAAGCTTGTGCTATTTCTCACTGTGTGTAGCACCTACAGCTCTGCAGATCCTGCTGAAGGATCCCAAGAAATGAGTAGATTATCTATATTGAATAAGATATCTAAATATTTAATTTTTACATCTATAATCTGTCACAATGTGATAATTACTATGTGAAGAGGCAAATAAAAACTATCCACTTGTTAACTCTCATCATCACTTGTTTAGAAATCATGCGTCACCTTTTCTGGTTCCAAATGCTTTATCATATCATAAAAGCAAACAACAAACAGTGCTAAAATACTCTCGCAGTGTGCTTTAGTACTACCGAAAAACCACGATCCTGATAAATATGACCTTAAATCACTGCCAGACCGTGATTAATATTTTCTGAATTCTTAAAATATTGGTGTATGGAACACCGTGAAATTTTTATATTTTAGCTTAAAAGTGTGCTATATATAAATAGTTATCATAAACCGCTGTCAGGGCAAGAGAGAATTTGGATGAAAAATGAAGTCACAAAAAACATACAACTGTTTTTGGCACCCCAAAAAACACTAATATTTATAATCATTTCAGACAACATTAAGCAGTCTGGCATGTTGCTCTGAATATTATGTTTCATTTTATTGTCATTAAACAGAAAAATATAAATATTTCAGTTCACATTTTTGACATTAAATTCTCGCAGAGTCCAACTTGGAAATGTATCCTCCGATTTCACTGTAACAAGCAGGTTCCCATTAAGACATGGCATGTAGTCCAGTGGCCAGTATTGCTCACACTTGACCTGGAGAAGTTCAATCAGAGAAGTTAAATCAGAAAAAATAAATAAAAATGAATTCAAATAACTGCACCAAGTACAGAGGTCAAATCTGATGTAGCAAGCTAAAAAATTATGCAACCAAACCACTCTATGTGAAATACTGTGTTATTACACAAAATTGGATTGAAAATGCCAAACAAACATTTTTTAAGCTCTGATCATTGAATTTAACATCACGCAACAATATACAACATAATGTAGCATAATACTGTTTCATACATCACTACATAATGTAGTTTCATATAGTGTTTAAAAAAATGGAAGCCAGTAAACACTTGAAACCACAGTAAGCAGAACTGAACTTTGCCTTACACTTCCACTCTCAGTGCAGTTGGTTACCATGACGATGGCCTGTGACCTTTTCTCCCAAACCATTCTCCAGAAGTCATTGACAGTGGATGGCAGTGGACCTTGAGCAGCGATATACTGTCTGCTTGCATTGCCGTAGCCCTGATATGCACATAAACAAATGTCAATCCACCAGGAGCACTTTTCTCTGGAGATACAAGCGAGGTAGTGCTTTGTGTTATGAATTACAGCTGATGTTAACTACTATTTAATGTACTTACAGGCATGTAGTTAGCATTGATATAATCAGAATCACCCTCATCCTTTGTGGTGAGATGCACTCTAGAGGAGTCATCTTAAAGACAGAGAGAGGAGGATAAAATGTAATTTTCCAAGACATATACTAGACTGTTCTATACCAACTGAACTCAAGTCCTGTTAAAACATATTCAGTAAAAGCATACTCAACAAACACTCTGAATATTGAGAATTAACTTGATGATTCTAACATATAAACAGGTTGGCATTTTCAATATTTAAATTTTTTGCAACAGTCTAAACTAGGCCTGGTTCTGTTTTAATGCCACTTAAAATTCAGTCAGAGATAAAAAATAATAAAAATGTAATTTCATATTTGATAAACCGTACCTCATATTCCTCACTGAAACCTCTATTCTCATCACGACTCATGTTTTGATAATATTCAGGAAATTTATCCAAGGGAATTGGTCTGAAAAACATTTCACAGTTGTTTACCTTTTATATATATATATATATATATATATATATATGTGTGTGTGTGTG
>NW_015552558.1:1001562-1004392 GCF_001515605.1 Sinocyclocheilus anshuiensis
GTGTGTGTGTGTGTGTATGTGTGTCACTAAAATTACATCATATACAGTGGCCCCAAAAATGTAGACACTTTTGGCATACACAAAAATAACAGCATTAGATAGCAAAATATTAATAAAGCAAGTGCATTTGTGTATAAAAAATACTGGGCATGACACTTTCACATTTTGATATCCAATCACACAATTTCACCTAAAGTTAACCTAAAACTGAAAATTCTGTCATTGTTTACCCACCCTCACATCATTTCAAACCTGTATGCTTTTCTTTCTTCTGAAGAATAACAGAAGATATTCTGAAGAATGTTGGTAACCAAGCAATTTTGGTCATCACTGAGCTCAATTTTACAAAAATAAGACATTTCTCAAAATATATTCTTATATATGTTCCACATAAGAAAGTCACTCAGAATTGGAAATGACATGGGGAGAAATTTTGAGGTCAACTTCCAAATGCTTTGCTTTGGGCCACTGTATTTTCCAATTTTCCAAAATAATAGAGTAATACATACTTGTAGTTTTTATTAGGCACTTTTGACTCCACAAGTGGGTTGCGCATTCTAAAGATGAGAAAAGACATTAGAGATAAACCCAATACAGCTTATATTGCATTATATTATGAAATAAACCCATAATCCCAGACAATCAATCAATAAAAATCATACTTATTGTGCTTTGCAGAACCATAGCGGCGCCATGCAAATACAGCAACACAAATAATGATGACCAAGAGGAAAAACACAAGTACTCCTGCTATAACACCTGCAGAAAACAAAAAGAAACAAACACTGTCAATGCAATGTTCAACTTATATAAATAAATACAAGATTAAGCTCTATGCAGCTGAAGCCTATGGGGGTTACAATCCTTCAGAAATCATTCTTATATGCTGATTTGCTACTCAAGAAACATTCATCATTATTGTAATGGTTCTATTATTATCAGTGATGAAAACAGTTCCCCTTCAGGAACTCGAGCTGTGTCGAACGCTTTGGGAATGCCCTGGCAAAACCACGTTCTGAAGCATGTGTGAAATTAGTCCAATAGCGAAGCGACACATCACGAGCGGGGTGACGTTAGCAACCAGGAAGCATAAAGGCGCATCCGACAAGCGCACATGTTAGCTTCATTCTCTTCAGCGAGCGTGTCTGTGGTGTGTGTGTATGCAAAATCACTCAGTCAGTCAGAAATGTCTCTGTTTAGCAAGTGAGAACAATGCCAAAGTGTAAAACAAAATCAAATGTGGCGAGCGGAGGGCATTTCAAGTCGTGTGTTCCTCCCTGCCCACACTATCTTTCAGGTGGGGATACACACGATTTGTGCGTTGTCTGTTTGGTAGCGGAGCATGCACGGTCAGCTCTCGAGGGGGCTGACTGTCACGACTGTAAGCTTCTCCCACTCACATGAAAGCGGCCAGGTTCGCGATCCTGCTGGGTCCGGCCCCGTTGTTGCTGAGGCACAGCAGCGGCTGTTACTGTGGGGATTGCAAGTGGATTTAGTGGAGGGATCCGAGACGGGCTCGTCCTTATCTCGGTCCTCATCCGCTAGATCCACGGCTCCCTCTCAGAGATCGGAAGCCCGCCCCGTGGTTTCTTCCCCCCGGAGAGAGAGCCAGACGCTTCATCTATCTTCATCCTTCCTGATGTGTTGAGCGTCGACACGGAGGAGACTGTGGACTTGCCACCACAGTCTCTTGCGTATGAGGAGCTCGTGGAGGTTGTGACTCGTGCTGTAGCCAAACTGAACATCGAATGGCCAGCCGAGAAACAGGACGCTCGTCCCAAGAGAAAGCTGGACGAGCACTTCCTTAAAGCTAGATCACAGCCTTTCATTTTTCCCCAATCACCATGCTGAGGTTACGAGATAGTGGCATAAACCATATTCGTACCGACTCTTCAGCCCCACAGTATCTAACTACTCTAACATCACGGAGCTGAATGAGAAGGGATATGGGGCGATGTCGGCGGTGGAGCAGACGCTCGCGAGCTATTTCTCCCCATCCTCGGCATCATCCCTGAAGGTCCAGAAGCTTCCCACCAGGCCAGTAAAACTGACATCCAACCTGGTTGGGAAAGCTTTTACAGCGGCAGGTCAGGCTGGTGTGTGTCTGCACTAGGGATGGGCGATATGGACCTTTCTGGTATTTATTACGATAACGATATCAATGACGATAATTCAGGGAATCCTGTTTCTTTTAAGAAAAGTATTATCTTTCCTATTTTTACTGGATGTCGTGTACAGAGCACATTCAGGGCTTTTCGGAGATACTAAATGTTGGGATGTTTCACCATGACCACCCCCTCTCCTTGGTCTTCAGAAATGTCTGATATTAATATAGTGACACTCTTATGGAAATATGATAATATTTTGTAATTGTCATTTAAATCTGACTAATTTTTAAACTGTGTGTCATAAATCAACATCTCAAGAAAATGTTATGGGGTTTCAAATCAAAATATAACTTTCTGTTACGAAACAGGAGGTTGATTTCATACATGTCCTCATGAGGACACCGGGACTAAAAGCATGTTTATTACGCATTTTGGGAGACACAACAAATGAATAGGGGAAAAAAATATATTTAAATATTCCTATGAAATATGATATATTATTATGAAAATCTTGTCAATTATTACTCTCAATATTACACTTCTTTTTTCATTAAATGTTGCCCCAAAAACACATTAATATGCAAATTAGATTTAGTTTATAGATACATTATATATAATGAGAAAACCTGTTTGTGGCCATTTTACACACATTTTGCATGAAGAAAAATGGTATATCAAATCATTCTGTTATAACATAGTTGAGAATTATCTTTATACAAAGT
>NW_015552558.1:1004517-1019675 GCF_001515605.1 Sinocyclocheilus anshuiensis
GTTTTTGCCTATGCATGTTCATTCATGTCTTTTTATTTTTGTTTAAAGAAATTGTAGCATAACTTATGAATTAAATAACTTTTTTTTTTTTTACTTTTTTTTTAATGCTCTAAACAATGTAATGACATCAAAAATACAAGTTTTTTCCTAAAATGTTTTGCCGGGTCTTAAGAGGTTAATGAGTTCACACGTAATGTAAAGACGGTTTAATTCATACTGGACGCCAGAGGGCGCTCTTGCACAGAAACTTCACATATCCATAGCAGAAGTAATACTACTGACGATGCTCCAGGAAGGTATCCACTGGACACTATCCAGTTATCGCTGAATAAAATGCACAACGGAGGTAAAGACATTTTAACTGATGAAACTTGAGGAAAATAAACATACGACTGCACAAAATATATGGTTTATCTGTGTTCTTCAATCTTGGGTATTTTTATAAGGAAAGTATATTTATAATGCAATGTTAATCGACATGGCCTTTATCACTGTATATAATACTATCATTCTGGTCACAAAAAGAAGTATTTCAAACACTCGACTATGTTATTCAGTTAATTTGGAGAAAAAGCATGTCAATAAATTATATCTTTGTTGGACAACAGTTTTGTAAACAGGCTCATACACATGCAAAACTGTATCGCACACGTGCTACTGTAGTACATTTATTCAGACCGATTTTTTTGTGCACTGTACAGCCCTGACCAAACCAGTTACAGATTGTAAAAGGAGCTCGAGCTTCTCATTTAGCGATATAGGCTACTCCTCCTCAATTTCACGTCCGCTTTCCGTGATGTCGCTCCGCACTGTCGCACACAGAAATATGTCAACAACTAGACTTTATCGTTATTATCGCAGGAAGACTAATTCTTATCGTGGGGAGAATTTTTACCGGTATATCGCAAACGATAAGAAATCGCCCATCCCTAGTCTGCACACTATGGCGGTGTTGCAGGCATACCAGGCCAACCTGCTAAAAGACCTGGATGATAGGGAGGAAGAGGAATCCGATGTAGTTGCTGAGCTGTGTCTGGCCACAGACCTGTCACTTTGGGCCACCAAGGAAACAACCAGAGCCATCGGCAAATCACTGGCAGCATTGGTGGCTATGGAGCGACACCTGTGGTTGAACCTGTCCGAACTACAAGATAAGGACAGATTCTTCTTCCTGGATGCCCTGCTATCGCCTTCTGGCCTCTTCGGCGGCGCAGTAGACACTGTCGTCGAGAGGTTTCAGGAGGCAAAGAAGCCAGCGCTTTCTCCCTCGCCGTCCCCAGGTCTTTGGGACTGCTGAGTGGGAGCAGGCCAAGCCGTCTAGCTCCTCATACCGCCAGACCCAGAAGCAGAGCGTTGCGACCAGTACCCCCGCCCCTCCCCCCCCCCAGAAAGAACAGGGAGCGGGGGCGGCACTCTCGGTCGGGGTCCTCTAAACAGAAAGCGAATCTGCGGACCGTTATTATGTCCAAGAGGACCTCGTCCAAGCGGTCTTGACAATCCCATCGTCAGGACCCTAAAGGCAGCCCACCCTGGGAAGGAGAGGTACACACCTCAGTATACGGTGCCCGATCCTCCTCAGTGCCCTCAGGTTGCTTCACTGATACCCCTGCCTCCCCCCGGTGCTTCAGGGCTCAGGAAGCTCCTGTGAGCAAATTTCCCAGTTGCCGCCCGGCAACGGTACGGCACGGGAAAGCTCGCCCCCACAGATGAGCGAGATAGAGCAGTCAGGTCGGTCATTCCCTGCCGGTCATTCGCTTCAGGGCTCCGAAGTGGCTCCTCTAGTGACACCAGAGGCCAGTCTCGAGAGACTTGTTCCCTTCGTAGAGTTTCTGATAGCGTGAAAACTTGCCAAATGTCTCACAATGGGTCCTGCACACTGTAGACAGAGGTTACAGAATTCAGTTTGGTTCTCGTCCACCTCGCTTCAACGGGGTTATCCCTACACTAGTGGGCCCCGAGCAGGCTCTGGTATTGGAACAAGAAGTAGAAATTTTCTTGAGGGAGGAGGCCATAGAACGCGTTCTCCTCTTGAGAGAGAATCAGGGTTCTACAGCCGTTACTTCATCGTTCCGAAGAAGGATGGGGGGTTGCGTCCGATCATAGATCTGTGTCTACTGAACCGTGCTATCAAACGATTTCGGTTCAAGATGCTTACTATCAAACAGATTGTGTCCCAAATCAAGTCCGAGGACTGGTTTGTCACGATAGATATCAAGGATGCATACTTCCACGCGTCCATCCTTCCTCAACACAGGAAGTTCCTGAGGTTTGCTTTCGGGAGCGAAGCATACCAGTATCGGGTTCTTCCATTTGACCTGTCACTCTCACCCCGCACTTTCACGAAGTGTGTGCATGCTGCCCTGGCTCTGTTGTGACTCCAGGGCATCCACATACTGAATTACATTGACGATTGGTTGATATTAGCTCAGTCAGAGCAGATGGCGGCTCGGCATCGAGATGTTGTCCTCGCCTATATGAAAGAGCTGGGGTTATGGCTAAACGCCAAGGAATGTGTACTACAGAGAACCACTTATTTGGGTGTGGTGTGGGATTCAACAACGATGCAGGCACAGTTGTCTCCTGCTCATATCGAAGCGATTCTCACAGCCATGAGGGAAGTGAGAGAAGGCCAGTTACTCACTGTCAAACAGTTTCAGAGACTGTTGGGTCTGATGGCAGCTGCGTCCAACATGAAAACTTTTGGCCTGCTGTACATGAGACCCTTGCAGTGGTGGCTCAGGGCCAAGGGGGAACCCGCTTCACACAATCAAGGTCACGCTGCAATGCTTACGTGCCTTAGAAATGTGGAAGAAACCTTGGTTCCTGTAAGGCCCTGGGGGCTTCTTGTCGTCGTGTAACACTAACGACGGACGCCTCCCTCACTGGTTGGGGAGCGGTCATGTGGAGCGGCCCACATAGTCTTGATGTGCTCGCCAGATACACACCAGACAGAGACTTGCTCGTATGGCACAGTGGGTATTCTCGTTCCCAAAGCGTTCGGCACAGCTCGAGTTCCTGAAGGGGAACGTCTCGAGGTTACTTATGTAACCATGGTTCCCCGAAAGGAACAAGACACTGCGTCTCCCTGCCATACTCCCTGCATCCCTGCAGGCGCTCGCTTCGGCAGAAGCTAACATGTGCGCTTGCCGGATGCGCCTTTATGCTTCCTGGTTGCTCACGTCACCCCGCTCGTGGCATCTTGCGTCGCTATTGGACTGATTTCACACATGAGATGGGAGTAAAAACTATATTTCACTGAAAAAAGGTCCATATGACTTGCTGTATGTCCAAATAACTTGCTATATTACAAGTCTTCTGAAGTCACATGATAGCAGTTGTGTGTGGAACAGGCCATCTTGATATCCATCCTTACTCTCCTTGGTATATCCATGAGAGCTCATGAGAGAAGCAAGATTCATACGGGTTTGAAACAACATGAAGTTGAGTAATAATGACAGAACTTTCATTTTTAAGATTAATTATTACTTTAATTTGCATTTAACTTGGAATATTGCTGAAGTTTTAAGACACTATCTTTAATTACACATATGTAGACATTATTTTACCTGCTGGATTTGTTTGGCAGTTGACTGATACTGTTTGACTCCTCACGGCTCCAGAAAATGATGATGCTGTCACTTTGTACCACTGGGCAGCTTGCAGGCCATTTATCTCCTGTCTTATTGGTTTTTCTGAACTATGTGATTTGTTGAAACTTTGTCTATCAACATCCACCTGCACCACATCCACAACTCCATATGGAGGATCCCAAATTACAGCCAGACCATACCCTCCAGAATGATATTCACAGCGGAGATGAGATACACTATTTGGAACTAGTTTGAGAGAGAAAAAGAAGGACAAAAAATTGAATTGAATATCAGCTGATCAGTGGCACAATCCAAACAGAGCATGTAAACTCACCTAATGTCAGGCGGTGTGAGCATTGTAGCAGCCGCTCTGACTCCAAGTCATAAAACAGTGAAACAGTGTAGCTTCCTCCAGGATACAGGTCTTGCAGATTCACCCTATTGTCATTTAAAGAGTCATTTTTATCACTTCGAGTGCTGTTTTGAGCTTTCACATATGTGCAACCATTCACTTCAGCCTCTATTGATGAGTTGGTAACTTTCCAGTTAAAGGATGCACAGTTAAGGGCTGCAGAAAACATAAGAACATATGAATGCCGATTTCAAACTGAGTTGGAGTCTTACTCTTGGGGTCTTAATCTTGACATAAGTGGTACAGGACTTTAGGTAACATGTTACTGCATCCTTGTTACACGTTACATTTATTTACCAAAGTAAATTATTTGTGCTGTCAAATGATTAATCGCGATTAATCACATCCAAAATAAAAGTATTTGTTTACATAATATATGTGTGTGTACTGTGTATATTGATTACGTATATACTGTAGATGCATGTATATATTTAAGAAAAATGTTTATATATTAAATATAGTTATATATAAATTAAATTATATGAATATAAATATGTAAATGCATGTAAATATTTTCTATATATTTTATATACCGTATGTGTGTGTATTTATATATACATAATAAATATACACAGTACACACACATATTATGTAAACAAAAACTTTCATTTTGGATGCGATTAATCACGATTAATCGTTTGACAGCACTATAAATTATGCATAATTATATGCAAGTAACCCTAAATCAAACCCTAGTCCTTACACTAACCTTATAGTAAATACATATTGTTAATTACTAATATTTAAATGTATAATTACACTGTAACAATGGCACCTTTCAGTAAAGTGTAAACAGACTTTAACTTCCTGATCTGGCCCCAACTCAGATTTAAAACATATGTTTGTTTATTATGCAAATTGAGATTAATAAATAATTTTAAAGTATGTTTCACTGTTAGTTCATTTTAACTAATGCTAACAAATGAAACTTTACCAACATTTTTTTTTTTTCGCAGTTCAAGCATTTAAAACCACACAAGTATTTTTTTTCCCTAGCAAGCTTCCCTAGCAAGTATTTTTTGACTAGCAAGCTGTCAAAACTCAGTTAAAACTCATACATTTGCTTTTTAAATAAGTAGCTGAATTAAAATAATGTTATCAAAACTTACTAGTGATGTTCTTAAAGCTGTATCCTCTACTTAAGGCATTGTTCACCACAGTAAAGAGAGTAAAATTGTGTTCAGTGCCTGGTGTGAGAGATGAGTAAGTATGTGTAATCACATCACCCACAGCAGATCCAGTGAAATTTTTCTCACTCCCCTCTCCCTGACTTTTCAAGGTGTAGTTGTAGATGCCATTATTGTTTAACTTATTCCATGAGATAGTCAACTCTGTCTGTGACCGAGTGACTGTAACTCCAGTTATGTCAGATAGAGCTGTGAAGAGAACTGAACTGTTAGTAATTAATAGAAATACTGCAGCACATTCTTCACAAATTTATCACTGAGATGTGGTATGTGTCAGTGTTGTACACCATTCAGAACTGAGTTGAAAATTCATTTGAACTGAGGAAAACCAGAAGAAGAACTGTAATACAAATTTAAATTTGATTCTAAACTTAACCCATTACCTTCCAAGAAGTTGCCTTATATTAAGTTATATGAAAATAATACGGTCGACATTTTGTGGAGCTGTGTGTGCTAAATTGAAATCTGTTTTTATGGCTTTGAACCTAAAATGATGTTTAATCAGTTGAAGAAAAATATCTAGTAATTAGCATTGATGTTCTTGTAATTATTTGTTGCAAATCTTGTGTTGGACTAATGAAAACCCTCTGTGCTGAATGTTTGTGAACTGCAATTCAGTACATTTCTTTCAGTTATTTCAGTTCAACATCCTGTGTGTTGTAATCAATTCAAATGCCAACACATGAATTAAAAGCATGCTGATTCTTACATTTTGCCCATTTTTGCTATATGATACATTTTTAGTCTAATCCAAAGAATAAGAGCTACTTACTCGTGTTGCTATAAAAGTTGAATCCAGTACTTCTCAGATCAGCAAACTCCGTGTACAGAGTGAAGCTGTAATTTGTTGCAGGCATCAAACCTGATATATGACATGTTACCTCATTTCCTTCTGCAGTTTGATTAGTGCAATTCACTGGTGGTTCATCTCTGTTTTCGAGAGTATAGTTGTAAGTGTTGTTGTCTGTGTTTGATACAACATCCCATTGTAAGATCATGTCGGTGTCATTGTGCTTCACAGTCACATTTTGAACATTAGATGGCACTGAAACAAATGCAGATATAGTGAAATATGTGTTATACAATGAGCTTGTCATTTACATGTAGTTATTAGATAATCAGAAGGAAGTGCAATAATGGACCTGTTAACTCTACAGCACCGACTGCCAGTTTGTGACAGTTCCATGGCCAGTGCTGCACTGCCATGGGAAATTTTACATTCACAGATATTTTAACTTCTTGGTGTATTTACACAGTTTTTGCTAATTGTCACAAAGATAATGTAGCTGGTAGGGCTGCACGATTAATCGAATGCGATTGTCATGCGCATTTTGTTAGTAAATCACTGACAAGTTACGCAAAAAAATCGTGATTATGAAATCGAAGAAATCGTTCGCGATAATGACAGCTGTTTGCATAGCTTCTCAGTGAACTACGGCTCTGTGAAGTAAATGCTGCTCCATCTGAAAGCATGTGAAAATACCACATTTAATAATATATTTTTACTCCAAACTTCATAATGTCAGTCGAGTGTTTGAAATAAATACTTCTGTGAGATGATGTGGCTTCTTGCACAGAATAAGGCACGCAACATATTTCATCCTATTCTAAGCAGTGATAAATGCATTGCATTATAAATATACTTTATTTTAATGAAAATTATAATAACTCAGATAAACCATATACTGTCAAAATTGTGTGTTTATTAGTCACGTTGAATCAATAAAAGCAGTTAAATCTTCTGTTTATCCAGCAACCGCTATAGACATTTCCTGGGTTTCTTCTGCGAGGCATATTTGGAGTTTCAGCTTGAGAGCGCCCTCTGGACTTTGGATGAAGATTTACTGCTGATCACAGAACCGTGCTTCATTGAAAGATACGCATGACAATCGCAGCTTCTGTCGAATCGCAATTTCGATTTATCTTGCAGCCCTAGTAGCTGGCTAACATAGTTTTGTCGGAATTGAAGAAAAAAAAAGATCTTGGAAGCATCAGTAAGAATGATGTGAAAACTACAAACCAATTAAGATTGATTATTTGTTTGTTTGTTTGTTTGTTTGTTTATCTTTGTAATGTACGTTTCTGTGATTTTAATTTATAGTTAAATTATACATGTAGTTTTATCATTCTCATCATGTTGCAAATGAACAATAAATTATTTTGTGAAGAAAAAAAATGCAAAAAACTTTAATAAAAAAAAAAAAATCCAGCAAATATAATAAAACTATTTAAACTGATCAGTTTTTGTGGTGGGGCTAGGGAAAATATTTGCAGGACAATTAAAACATACAGCAGCGGTATACAGTGAATTGCATCTGAATTCAGTTATAATTTCAGCTGTGGTTCTGTACTCATTCTTGCACTTGAACAGAAATTGGAGAGAAATGTCAGAGGCAGTTGTTTTGCCTTTCACACATCTTTCTTTCTTAATTGGTAAGTGTGACAGACCTCTGACAGAAGAGGAAAAATATTTCATCAAAACAGCAGATGTGACACCATCAACCTAAATCAGTAGCATGTGTCACTGTAGGTTGACTAAAATGATGTACTCACTGGTTACATTGGTGAAGTTGTATCCACTGCTCATTACATGTCCAAACACAGTGTAGAGCGTAAAGAAGTATTCTGTCCCAGCATCCAGAGATGTGACATTATATTCCACTGTATTATTTTGTGATATAGGTATTGAATAGTTTTCTTTGTTCTTGTATTTCAGCTCATAACCGTAATCATTGCTGTTGTTGACTTTACTCCATTGTAATGTTATCTCATTTTCTTTCCGATTGATGACTGAAACACTGTCAACATTAGATGGAACTAAAGAAGAAAGAGACAGAAATTTTATTTCCATAGCTCCTGTTACTATCCACCTGTACATTAATTTATCTGCCATTGTGTTCCTTCAATGACTGGCCTGTTAATGTACAGTTGTACCGGAAATCATTTGGAAATCTACAAATGTCTGAATGTTTTTGCATTATAGAAAAATATCAGTAAAGTTACATTTATTTTAAAGAAGGACTGCACATATTGAATAGCAGTCAACAATACAACCACTTTTGGCTTGTGAATTGTTAATGGATCATGTTGATAGGTAATGTGATGAATTAAATGTTTGAATTAATATTTCTGTATTTTGATATTACTGAGCCACAAATTAAATTTGGCATAATTACTACAGCTTTCTTTAGAGAAAAAAAAAGATATATGGTTAAACCTCAAAGACTCACTTACCAGTTACATCAGAAAAGTTAAATCCTTTGCTTGTATAATTCTCAAACACAGTGTAGAGTGTGAACGAGTAGTTAGTCCCAGGAGACAGAAACGAGACTGTATGATTTAAATAATCCGTTTCTGATGCACTGATTGGAAAGACTTCAATGCCATTTGTTGCCAGTATATAACTGTAATTGCTGTTTTCAACTTTCCATTCAAATGTTAATTCAGTCTCTGTTCGATAAATTACTGAAACATTCTTAACATCAGGGATTGCTGCCTGAGGAAAGAAATTACATTCATTTTAATAATCAAATGTTCTATAATACAGCTAGACTCCAAAACAATCACAACAGATATGTTTGACGACCAGCTGTATTGTAAAGGCATCGCAAATATCACCAGTCATGCAGATTTGCTCGATATATCCCATCTTATCAAAGCATGTTGCACAAGCCTTTACCCATGCTCTTGTCACTACTGCAATGCTCGTTTAGGCCATCTCTCAGCATGTGCAATCAAACATCTGTGAGTCTCCAATGAACCAATAATTCCCCCCTTAATTGTGAATCTCTTCACTATTATACTTATTATTTAAAAGAACAATACAGAGTATTACTATGGGTTGTTTCTTACTTGGAAATGTACATACTAGTAAGGCTGCATATCTTGGCTTCCATGTCTTCAGCTCAATTTGAATGATCCTTGAAAAGCAGCCTTTGATTAGCGTGCTTCATTACGCATTATTTAAAGGATTCATCAAGTGTATCCTTTGTGTCCACCAATAACCCACAATCATTTGCAAGCACTCCAATTAATAAAAAAGAATGTGCTAATCACATTTCTTTCTTTCTTTCTTATTTTATTTTTTTTTTGTAAATTAATCACATAATGCTAAACTGTCTGTAACCACAGACATTTGTCATTCACTGAACTGTCTTTTTCTAGCTTTCATTGCTAAGGAGGATTCTAGCCTACAAGCCTCAGAAGGACTAGTAAAGGAAGGGTACAGCCTTCTGACAGAAAATCATCCTATGTATGGGAGAAACGATGGTGGTTCTAGTAATAGTACAATGGTGGTCCACCTTCTAAATAAAAGAGTTAATCACCAGTTGATAAAGTCATTGCATCACTGGAGCTGACGCTCAGCATCATGTCTAAAAATGCTCGTTAGCTGTTCTAAATTCCCTGCAAACCTTCTTGGGGCTTATTGCTTTATTAATATCTGTTTTAGTTAGCTTACATACTAGAATAGCATGATTAACATGATAGCTTAGCAAATACATCACGCATTTGCTCTGACCCTAAATGTATTCACAATAATATTTCATATAAATACATATTAAATGATGTGTAAAAATTCCTGATAGTTCAGTTATTACAAAAGAATAATGTCCAGTTATTTATTATTTATTTACTAATTAACCATTTATCAAGTCAAAGAAATTATATTTAGTCTAATTTGTTTTGTATATAGTAAACAATTATATACATATTTAAAATCAATATCATTTGTGTGTACTTGGTATAACTATTAACTTGTAGTTGATGGAGACCTGATTTGAAGGTAGGACCCTACAGCATTTGTCACAACACTGTTTTACATACAGTGGGTACGGAAAGTATTCAGACCCCCTTCAATTTTTCACTCTTTGTTATATTGCAGCCATTTGCTAAAATCATTTAAGTTAATTTTTTTTCCTCATTAATGTACACACAGCACCCCATATTTGAAGGGGGTCTGAATACTTTCCGTACCCACTGTATAACCCTGAAGCTTAGGACTGCACATGCACACTGGCTGGACCCACCTGAAATATATGATTTTTAATTATGTTTGAGCACAAGAAATAACATTTATGAGAATGTTTATGTCAGTTTTTGAAAGTTTGAGTTGGATAGGACGTGGATAGGAGTTAATGGCTGTCTAGTAAACAGACTTTCCTTAAAAAGGACTTCAGTTTAAGTCAATGAGGCCTGCATTTAGAACTGTCACTGGAGCTTGAGCCTACATTAATCCAGAAATCTGTGGTCAGTGATTGAACACAACAGTGAAAAGTACCACGGTGCATTCTACTGACTAGACATAAATTTGCGACTTTGTAACTTTGCTTTTGTAGAATGTCTGCTATTACCTTTTTTTAATGGACTTCCAACAGACATTCTACTAACTATAATTGACTTTGCAAGTGCATGTCAGTTTATTCCACTAACCCTAGTAGTAAGTACCCTACGGCATATGACAAAATGATTAATGGCTTTGACATTTTGACCTTTTCCCTCCCCCACGCGGCCCACCCACGTCGCGACCACCCACGTTGTTTGACCCCTGACCTTATAATGACATCCAGATGTGAAAATTGGCATGCGTGAAATTCTGACATCAACTTTTGAGTTCCGGCGAGGAAATATGTTGTTTGTACAAATGTTTGTAAGTGTCCGATGATGACAGGAGATAAATTAAGTCCTGAGGAACGTTTTTGAAGATTTTATGGTCCGTTCCCACATCCGTGGGGTTTACCCATCTGGGGTCCGCATGCTCAGGTGTCCGGTTGCTGCCTGTTATGCTCTCTCTCTCTGTATGGGCGATGTGAGAAAAGAAGGATGTGGTGATGGTCAATAACAGAATAAATAAACAATTTTAACAGATTGTGAGATCATATCACAATGTGTGTTTGTGCTTGCACAAATAATTTGTTGACTGTTTAAAGGGGTCATATGATGCCCATTTTCCACAAGTTGATATGATTCTTTAGGGTCTTAATGAGGCTTGGTCACGAATGATTTGCGCGAACATAGACGCATTTATGTTATCTTCAGCGGCTCAGATGTCAGGAGTAAATGACGACTGCTATGTTCATTATTACAACCAACAACAGAACACCTCAATCGCTTAGGAGTCATTCTAACAACTTGTAAAAGTGCATGTAGCATCATATGACTCCTTTAAAAAGATTCTCAGCATAATAATGAATTGAATAATGAAATTGAAAATAAATCAATAAATAAAGAAATAAAATTCCTCTTACATTTTTCTGCGAGAGAAAGTCTTCCTCATCCAAGCATCACCATTCTTCAAATGAGAGGTTTACAAAAATTTTGCTTAATTTAGGTTGAAAGAAGAATTCTTTCTTTGAGAGCTTCTCTCTCTCTTTTTCACATCTCTCTCTCCCTCTCTCTCTCTCACACACACACACACGCACACATGCGCATTCAATCGCCCGAGTCTTATTCTCTTCTTTTAAATGAAAATAAATAAATAAATTATGTGATCACACGATATAAAACATTTACACTAGTTTTAGGCGTCACTAAAAATATAAAAACGTCATACATTTTACCAGGATTGGGAAAAATATATATTTTAACAGGCCAAACGATAAGGGTTATCATGATCCCCTGACATGTCATTCTGTCACCGATGGAGTTTTGGTTCCTTGCCGCTGTCGCCTCTGGCTTGCTTAGTTGGGGACACTTCATTTCCAGCGATACCGTTGACTTGATTGCAAAGATACTATTTAAACTGAGCTGGATGTTGACATCACTGAATTCAATGATGAACTGTCTTTAACTGAAAAATTTGTGTTTACTATTGTCATTTTGCATTATTGACACTATTTTCCTAATTAATGCTGTTCAGTTGCTTTGACACAATCTGTATTGTTAAAAGCGCTATATAAATAAAGGTGACTTGACTTGACTTGACATGTCCGGACATGTCATCTTCATGTTTTATGAAGGCTTTCCATAGCCACAATTCAATTAAATTCACATTAATTATTTATAACTTTTTCACAAAACAAATTGCCGCAACGCAGTTTCACAGAAAAATTTAAGTTTCTACATTATATTTAGAACCTTTTATATTCATATTTACATTATATTAATTATTTTTATACAGTATCACCACCTAAACCTACCATCACAGTAAACATTCTAAATTTTTATATTTTAATAAACATAATTTAATATAATTTATAATGTAAAAAGCTGTTATGTTCATTGGGGTAAATTTTGTTCAGGTCAATCATTTTGAGTATTACTATACATCTGGTTTGAGGGGACACTCCATAGACATAATTACTTTTTTTACTGTACACACTGTACACCTACCATTGCACAAACATTCTGCCTGTGCTTACATTTTTAATTAAATACTGTTTTTAAGCGATCTGAATTATGACGACGCAAGAAATTTCATCATAAACCACATTTACCTTGTTATATCAGTGTAATACCCATGTCATTATACAAATTTGTGTTTTGATAAATCATATAAACAAGCACACACATACATCAAAATTACAAACTAAAAGAGACTTATCCCCATTTTAAAGAATATGACAGCATGTTACTAAAGTAAATCATTCATTTTAAACAAGTATTCAACATTTATTTATGTTTATTGAACTTATAAAACACATCGTAGTAACAAACATGTTACTAAAGCAAAGCAAATCATTTATCATAAATTTTAATCATTTATTCAACATTTTATTTATGTTTATTGAACTTATAAAATGCATTTTAAATGGAAATTTTAGTTTTTCACTAACTACGCGGAAACGTTGTTTTCGCAAAAACACAAACATGTACATTCATGCTGCTCACATATTATTGTAGCACAGCTTGTGTTGAATACAGTATAATCAGACTTTAGCCATTAATATATTTTTAAGATACTGAAAAACACAAATGTCAGGCCATGTCAAAACATCTCCAGTGCACCAGTGCTTATACATAACATACTTCATAAAAATAAACATTTACTATAGTTTCATTTGACAATAAAAATGCTTTATTCTCGGGCCAATGACGTTCATACCTTCGAATGAAATGTTTACAAAATGTACATAAGTTGGAAAATTAAATCCTGCTTTGAGCTCTTCTCACTAATAGGAGTGAAATGTCAGTCTGAGGCGGTCGTGCTGACACACACACACACACACATGCGAGCGCACACGTTGGTGTTTATGTTTTTGGGGACGTTCCATAGGCGTAATGATTTTGTACTGTACAAACTGTACACCTACCCATCACACAAAAATTTCTGCATATTTAAATTTTTTTAAATAAAATATTGCTTGTAAGTATTTTAATTATGAGGACTCAAGAAATATCCTCATAAACACATTTACGTTGTTATATCAGTGTAATACACGTCATTATACAAATTTGTGTTCTGATAAATCATATAAACAAGCATCCATATATAAACATTTCGAGCTAAAGAGAGACTTATCTCTATTTTAAATAATATGGTAATAAAATATGACATTATAGCAACATGTTACTGAAGCAAATCATTTTTCATACATTTAAACATGTATTCAACATTTATTTAAGCTTATTGATCTTATAAAACAACACTATTCTCTTCTTTTAATGAAGATAGTAGCAAATAAAACTGTAATTATATATAACACGCTGTATAAAATAAACATTTAATATAGTTTTAGGTCACAATAAATATGAAAATGATGCCTTACATTTTTTAGAGTGCTAAGAGATAGAACATTGCACAACAATGTCCAAACATGGATGACTGATTTACAAAATAAATAAATAAATAAAAAGTTTAATTTGAATCATAACCAAAACCTAGCAGGTCCTCTCCGGCGTACTCCCCAATGTGAAACTGATGGACCCTCACAGAGAAGGGTTGGTGAGGGAGGAGTTAGACCAGATGATCTGAGATGTTATTCTGTTAACCTTTTTTCAAACCAAATGTTATGGCCGTGTTAAAAATTATTTCAAAGCCTAATCTTATGACTTTAAATAAATATTTGGTAGAATCCTGTGGTTTTCACTTACACTGTAAAAAAAAAACGTTAAATTTACGGTAAAATACAGTAAGTTGACTGTTAGGTTTTACAGTATTTTGCTGTTTTCTTTTCTTGATTTTACAGTGAAATACCGGCAGCTGTGGTTGCCAGTAATCTACAGTTTTTTACAGTTTGCTTCCGTAAATTAAATTAACAGTATATTTCTGTTAAAAATACATTTCACAATGTGTTTTTCTTCATATCACACATTTAACCCCTTTAATCCCACAGCAAAATCCTCAGTTTTAAAGAGCACTTATATGTGTCCACACAACAAGAGTGTTGAAGTGACGCTGAAGCGGTGATGAAGTTAATGAGATAATTAAATGAGGATTGAGCATTAGTGATGAGCACCTGTTAACAAGCAGAATCACTGAAGGAAAGAGAAACAAGAGCAGAGAAACACAACTTACAGCCAAAGCCAAAGATGAAATCAACTGAAAATAAAACACATTAAATTTATCAAGATCTCAACAGAGGAGGATTAAACAGCTCCACAAACAGCATCACCAGCTTCTTATTACTAACCAGTGTGACTTTATTTCTGTCATATGTGTACAAAAGCTCTTATTGAGATGTTAGGTGTTGTACTTTCATTTGAAGTCACCATAATGGCGATCGGTGTTTGCTTTAGTTGGGCTCTTGAACCTTGACTTTTTAAAAATAGTTTTTCTTTGATTGAAGTTAGCTGTCTTTATTTAACACAGTTTTTATATCAAGAAAAAACACAATTATCTATGATTAGATAAAACTGGTGTTTGTGATGTCAAGACCATCGTGAACTAGATTCACTGATCTCACCTAATGTTTAATCTCTTATTAAGTGTGTAAGATATAAGTAATACTCTTGAGTTGCACCACTGATACTACTGCAATCATTGTGAAACATTCCTAAGCATAATATGCACAAATAAAAGTTTAAATTATG
>NW_015552558.1:1020193-1025054 GCF_001515605.1 Sinocyclocheilus anshuiensis
CACACACACACACACACACACATCAGAGACACACCGAGACACACACACACACACCACAGACACACCCACACACACACACACACACACACACACACATACACATACACGCACGTTGTTTTTTATGTTTTCTGGGGACGCTCCATAGGCGTAATGAATTTGTACTGTACAAACACCTACCCATCACACAAAAATCTCTGCATATGCTTACATTTTTAATTAAATATTGTTTGTAAGTGATCTTAATTATGAGGACTCAAAAATGTCATCATAAACACATTTACGTCGTTATATCAGAGTAATACCCATGCCATTATATAAATTTGCATCCTGATAAGTCATATAAACAAGAACATACACACACATTTCGAGCTAAAGAGAGACTTATCTCTATTTTAAATAATATGGTAATAAAATATGACATTATAGCAACATGTTACTGAAGCAAATCATTTTTCATACATTTAAACATGTATTCAACATTTATTTAAGCTTATTGATCTTATAAAACAACACTATTCTCTTCTTTTAATGAAGATAGTAGCAAATAAAACTGTAATTATATATAACACGCTGTATAAAATAAACATTTAATATAGTTTTAGGTCACAATAAATATGAAAAATGATGCCTTACCTTTTTTTAGAGTGCTAAGAGATAGAACTTTACGCAACGATGTCCAAACATGAATGAAATGCTTCCAAAATAAAATAAAATAAAACAAAATAAAAATGTTTTAAGTTGAATAAACAAAATCTCACAGGTCCTCGTAGGAGTATTCTCCTATATGTGAAACTTAGGTCACAATAAATATGAAAATGATGCCTTACATTTTTTAGAGTGCTAAGAGATAGAACATTGCACAACAATGTCCAAACATGGATGACTGATTTACAAAATAAATAAATAAATAAAAAGTTTAATTTGAATCATAACCAAAACCTAGCAGGTCCTCTCCGGCGTACTCCCCAATGTGAAACTGATGGACCCTCACAGAGAAGGGTTGGTGAGGGAGGAGTTAGACCAGATGATCTGAGATGTTATTCTGTTAACCTTTTTTCAAACCAAATGTTATGGCCGTGTTAAAAATTATTTCAAAGCCTAATCTTATGACTTTAAATAAATATTTGGTAGAATCCTGTGGTTTTCACTTACACTGTAAAAAAAAAACGTTAAATTTACGGTAAAATACAGTAAGTTGACTGTTAGGTTTTACAGTATTTTGCTGTTTTCTTTTCTTGATTTTACAGTGAAATACCGGCAGCTGTGGTTGCCAGTAATCTACAGTTTTTTACAGTTTGCTTCCGTAAATTAAATTAACAGTATATTTCTGTTAAAAATACATTTCACAATGTGTTTTTCTTCATATCACACATTTAACCCCTTTAATCCCACAGCAAAATCCTCAGTTTTAAAGAGCACTTATATGTGTCCACACAACAAGAGTGTTGAAGTGACGCTGAAGCGGTGATGAAGTTAATGAGATAATTAAATGAGGATTGAGCATTAGTGATGAGCACCTGTTAACAAGCAGAATCACTGAAGGAAAGAGAAACAAGAGCAGAGAAACACAACTTACAGCCAAAGCCAAAGATGAAATCAACTGAAAATAAAACACATTAAATTTATCAAGATCTCAACAGAGGAGGATTAAACAGCTCCACAAACAGCATCACCAGCTTCTTATTACTAACCAGTGTGACTTTATTTCTGTCATATGTGTACAAAAGCTCTTATTGAGATGTTAGGTGTTGTACTTTCATTTGAAGTCACCATAATGGCGATCGGTGTTTGCTTTAGTTGGGCTCTTGAACCTTGACTTTTTAAAAATAGTTTTTCTTTGATTGAAGTTAGCTGTCTTTATTTAACACAGTTTTTATATCAAGAAAAAACACAATTATCTATGATTAGATAAAACTGGTGTTTGTGATGTCAAGACCATCGTGAACTAGATTCACTGATCTCACCTAATGTTTAATCTCTTATTAAGTGTGTAAGATATAAGTAATACTCTTGAGTTGCACCACTGATACTACTGCAATCATTGTGAAACATTCCTAAGCATAATATGCACAAATAAAAGTTTAAACTATGGCAGCACTTAAACACACACAGACATCAACATTCAGCCTATGAATCTCAACATTGGTGACAATAAAAAAAAAAATCATTCTGCAATGCATGCTGGGAGTTTTGTACTGGCACCCAGCATGCATTGCGGCATAACATAATTTCATTGTTGAGATTCATGTGCTGATTCTTGATGTCTGTGTGTGTCTAAAAGCTACTGTAGCTCTAAAGGTTTTGTGCATAAAACGGTTTTAAATTCCTTCACAACAGTTCGTCAGTTCATTTTGTGGAGTCATATTAATACCATAAACAAAAAAATAATTTACCACATTGGTGACAATAAAAAAATGCATGCTGGGAGTTTTGTACTGGCACTCAGCATGCATTGCGGCATGATTTAAAAAAAATTTTTTTATTAATAGTCACCATTGTTGAGATTCATGTGCTGATTCTTGATGTCTGTGTGTGTCTAAAAGCTACTGTAGCTCTAAAGGTTTTGCACATAAAAGGTTTTCAAGTTCATTAACAATAGTTTGTCAACTTATCTTGTAGAGTCATATTAGTACCATAAACAAAAGATTAATTTACCCATATAATTACACACAAAATGAGATCATGAATCATGTCATGAAAAATGAAACGATCATTTAATCACCATTAATAGTTATTAAAACCACTTCACTGCAACTTCTCTCAGCTCTTCTTGTCATAACAAATGTGTTTTACAAACACAGTTACAACAGCAAAGAAAGACTAACATTAAAGAGTCAAGGGTCAAGAGCCCAACTAAAGCAACCACTGATCGGCAAAATGGTGAGGCCAAACAAAACATTTTCAATACAATATACACCTCTGTTAATTCTCAAATAATTTTTGTAGATATATCACAGAAATAAAGTGAGTCTGGTTAGTAATGAGTGAAACTGGTAATGCTGTTTGTGGAGTTGTTTAATCATCATCTGCTGTTTTATTTCGGTTAATTTCATCTAAGGCTGTGGCTGAAGTCAGTTTCATTTCTTGCTCTTTTCTTCAGTGATTCTGCTCGTTAACAGCAGCTGTTCATCAGTGTCTGAATTCACTCATTAGTTTTCAATCACTCGGTCTAGTGGACTATATAGTGAACTAATGTAGGGAATAGTGAATGAGGGTGTAGGGTGTGATTTCAGACACAGTCTCTGTGTGTCGAACCTGAGGCTACTTTCTTGAAAACAAAGGTTAGATCTATTACAGTTATTCACCATATATAGTAAGGAAACTTACTGTTAATCATTTAACAGGTTTTTACTGTGGCATTTTTACAGACTTTTACAGTTAAAATCACGATATTTTTTTACAGTGTACATTTCCTGAGGTTTTTGCTTACATTTCAACTAAAGTATAATTTATATTAGATTTATTCCACATCAATCACTTCAGCATCTTTAAAAGTTTCTTTTTTTAAGTATCATATTCAATGTTTTAATCCCCTCACTCATGTGGTGAAACATTTAATCACAGTCTTTCTGTATGTTTAAAAATAAAACTAGAAGTAATCCAATAACTGTGCCCTTTACTACCATTAGGCTATGTTATGCTTCATTTAAAAAGTTTGGTGTTTGGTGTTTGGTGCAATATGGTGTTTTCACATATGGAGCAAATCTAGACGTGAAATCGTAATTATTTGGCTTTTGCTATGGTCGTAAATTTTACACATACCGCTGCTATTTTCAGACACAGAGCAGAAGAATCATTTTGCAGGCTCTCTGTCGCTGTTAAAAAAAAAAAAACCTCTATTTAAAAGCAAAGAGCTAATACATGTCATGTACGATTTATCAGTCTATCGAACTATCACCCGCATCTACCGGCTGTGATTATATTTTATATATTTTATGTTAAAAGTATCTTTACTATCCATATCATCTATCGTTTAAATATTTCAAAAAACATATTATATACTTTATTTAAAACAATACACTTAAAATATTGTTATATTATTAATTAAATTATGTTAATTATTCGAACTAACAGTTGACATTCTACGTTATCCACCATCACCTTACAAACATAACATTTCAAACGTACTGAAGTCATTGCATTTGGAAACAAAGACGAATTTCTCAAGGCGAATGCATACCTGAACTCTAGGGGTCAAACAACTAAAAAATCAAGTCAAGAATCTTGGTGTGATTCTGGAGTCAGACCTCAGTTTCAGTAGTCACGTCAAAGCGGTAACTAAATCAACATACTATCATCACAAAAACATTGCGAGAATTAGATGTTTTGTTTCCAGTCAAGACTTGGAGAAACTTGTTCATGCCTTTATCACCAGCAGGGTGGACTATTGTAATGGTCTCCTCACCGGCCTTCCCAAGAAGACCATTAGACAGCTGCAGCTCATCCAGAACGCTGCTGCCAGGATTCTGACTAGAACTAGAAAATCTGAGCATATCACACCAGTCCTCAGGTCCTTACACTGGCTTTCGGTTACATTTAGGATTGATTTTAAAGTACTTTTACTCATTTATAAATTACTCAATGGCCTAGAACCTGCTCACTGAATATAAACCTAACAGACCACTCAGATCATTAGGATCGAGTCAGTTAGAAAAAACAAGGGGAGTCCGCTTTTAGCTATTATGTCACCCGCAGTTGCAATCAGCTTCCAGAAGAGATCAGATGTGCTGAAACATTAGCCACATTTAAATCCAGACTCAAAACTCATCTGTTTAGCCGTGCATTTACTGAATGAGCACTGTGCAATGTCCGAACTGATTGCACTATTTTATGTATAACCATTTTCTATTCTTAACTGTTT